>NC_080670.1:116046346-116346346 GCF_030247195.1 Topomyia yanbarensis
TCCAAACACCCTGTATATATATATATATATATATATATATATATATATATATATATATATATATATATATATATATATATATATATATATATATATATATATATATATATATATATATATATATATATATATATATATATATATATATATATATATATATATATATATATATATATATATATATATATATATATATATATATATATATATATATATATATATATATATATATATATATATATATATATATATATATATATATATATATATATATATATATATATATATATATATATATATGTTTCAAGTTAAAATCTCAGAATAACATAGGAAACGTGCCAGTCGAACCAATTTATTCTGTTGCAAGAGCATGGAAAAATCCACTGAATTGTTTCGAAAAATACCGAACCATACCTGGAACACAATCATTTCACTATGTTGAGACGAACGTGGACTTCAAATTAAAACTGACGATCTTTTCTTCCGATAACACTTTTATATGATTAAGTCAATATAAATCTGAAATTAAACATACATCTAAATGCAATTAATAGTAAAGTTAATCGCAAGTGTATTTTACACAACGCACTGGTGTGTAAAACTTCATACAGCCAAGTCTGAGTACGAGCGAAGCACGTGGCGGTACGTTTTTCGCGCGCAAGGCGCGATTGAAATTACCATATCTCCGAACCACTTAATTGCCCACTCCGAAATATTTATGGTATCAAGAAAAATGATTTTACTACTTTATACAATAAAAAAAGGAAAAAAAATCATGTCCAAGTTTGAAAAAAACCGATTTGTTTTAAACTTTTTAATATTTTCCATGAAATCAATATGTTAAGCAAGTTTTAATATAAATCATCCGAAAACGGTGAAAAGGGGTCACATTTCGTGTCTTGGGCACTTTTTGGTATCTTCTTTACTTTTGACAGTACGAGCAATTGAAAAAAGTAGTTTTTTTTTCAAATGGTGATGTTCAACGCAAAAAATCTCCTCTCTGTTGAATATATATATATATATATATATATATATATATATATATATATATATATATATATATATATATATATATATATATATATATATATATATATATATATATATATATATATATATATATATATATATATATATATATATATACATATATATATATATATATATATATATATATATATATATATATATATATATATATATATATATATATATATATATATATATATATATATATATATATATATATATATATATATATATATATATATATATATATATATATCGCATATAATATGGCTATAAATATAAGATCACAGCACTAACCATCATATGCCATTTCTGGCAAGCCCCTCCCCTCTCTCTCACACTCCCATGCACTCTCTCATTTTCTCTATCACTCTCTCTCTCTCTCTCTCTCTCTCTCTCTCTCTCTCTCTCTATCTGTGACTCTTTCTTTTTTCTTGTTCGTGGCAACTGTCACGACTCACATCTTTCTTGCTGTTTCTCTATCCATTTCTAAGTTGTGTGATAAGATGATAATTTATTTATTAATGGTTAATTAGGTGTGTAATATAGTTGTGGAGGTTTGAGAAGATACAACTATTTTTTGTCTGCCGTTACCCTGTAAATTGTTTTTTTGCATTTTAGTGTAGAAGTTGTAACCCATTTAGACATAAAACATGCTGTCTTCGTATTTTTGCATATTGTCGAGATCCTTAAGTACCAGTAAAAAAAATTTAAATGCATTTCATAAATTTCGATTTTTTATGCATTTCCTTTTAAGGATTAACTGTATTGCTTACACTGCATGTTCACACGTCACGAAATCAGACATATTACTGCTAACTTCGTTTACTAGTACTTAAAGATATAGACTGATGATTGAGGTGGGATTTTTGTGGGACGTGTTTAACATTAACAGTAGGTACCACAGTATAGTAAATATAAGAAATTTTGAATCTTTCTCCAGCTTGTTTCCACTTGGTCAAGTCTCCCCATAAAATCTTGGTCAAGTCTCCCCAACATTAGTTATTACGTAAAATGTCATGCAAATGTTAGTAATTGTAAGATATAGATGGCGCCAACGCCCGTAGAAGGAAAGTTTTGAGAAGGAATCTGTCAAGTATTGGCAACCCGGAACGAAGAGAATACAGACCCACGATGCGAAAGTATGTTCATATTCTCCCCATTTGCGAACCGACTAGGTAAGTTGCGTGCATCACGTTTGGGGTGATTCATTTCGAGAAGAAATATAAAGCTGTTGGCGAATATGCTAGACCTTCGCTGAATTGCGGAGACGGAAACTATTTGCAATGATTTGTTTGCTGGAAGGCAGAGTTCTGCATCGCAATGTCCACTGATGGAAAATTTTACAGTGAGTTGTTGCTGGAAGGCAGAGTTCTACCTCGCAATGAAAGAAAACTACTTGCCATTGAATCCAGATAAATGCGAGTTTGACAAAAGTTGTGTGACATTCCTCGGTCATGAACTGGACTAGCAAGGATTTCATATTGACAAAGCAAAAGCAAAATCAATTCGCGGGTTCAGATGACCAGCAACAGTATCGGAACTACGCAGTTTCCTAGGTATGGCCTCGTTTATGAGTCCTCACATTAAAAGCTTTACTGACTTGACAAGACCCTTGTGGGCTGTTGCAGTTAAGCATTTTGCCAATTTTCGTTTGCGAAGGCACTTTATAATGCGGGGCGATTCAAACGGTATATATCAGTCATACTCATTCACTCACGCGAAGACTCCAAGAGAGTACTCACAAGGGCTGATGGGTGGGTATTGCGACTTAGCCCTAACAGTTATGAGGTCGAGCATATTAAGGGCAGCGATAACCTAGCTGATTCTCCCTCTCAACTCTATACTGAAAGTAATGTGCCATTCGAAAGACACCAGTTCGTGGAAAATAGCTAGACTGGAAGTAAATGTAGCTGGGTTTCTTACGGAAAAAGAAATCCAAGACGAGACTGCTCGCGACGAAACACTTACGAATGTCGCGTCGGCTTTGAATTCAGGAGAATGACCGAAACAGTTGAGGAGATTTCAGCAGGTCGCATCAGATCTTTATGTCTCGAGTGGTTTGATAGTGAAAAACGCTTTTAATCCACCTAACAGTATGATGATACATTTCTTATAACTCATATCGCTTTCTTCGGGTATTATATCGATTGAGAACATTTAGAACTTGATGGTTCGCGATGTTTTTGATAACACATTCTACATGGGATAGTGGCAGGACTCAGAGAATCGCTCAAATTAGCATAGGACAATATCAGTGCAAGAAATCTCAAAGGTTAAACCAATTTAATGGAAAAGCGGAAAAATGGCCTATAAAATAGGAATAAAAATGAATTATTGCTAATGCTCCGTTAATAACATATAAATTCTTCAATCAATGCATTGTGTAGGGAAAACTGAAATTTCCTAAACCAACGAGCCCTATAAGGGTCAATTGGGTTGTCTCCAGCAGTGCTGGGAAAATCACCGAAAATCAAAAATCATCAGTGATAATTATCACTGCTGATCATGCAGTGCTATGATCACAACCATAAAAAATCGCTAGTGATTTTCTCTGAAGCGATAATGTGCTAGCAAAAAATCATTGCAACAAAATCACCGCCTGTGATCACGGCCTGATTATGATTTTTTTTGATCAGGATTATGAAGTTGAGAAAATCAGGTACGATAGAAAAGATGCAAAATCGGGGTTGATGGTATTGTACATGATTATTGTAAGAAACTCCTTATGATGATGATTTGGCCAAATGATTTTGGGAGTGAGAGCGATCCAGCACACATGTAGGGATGCAAAATAATCCAAATGCTAACGACTTCAGCTTTTCAGGAATGTGTTTTATATTGAAGGACAAGTTGTTGGTAGTTGAAAAACAATAGTTTTGGACATTTTCAATGCACAGGGGGGTCCGCCGATGTGTCAAAATGGAATTTTTTTCAACTTTTCGGGAAAGTGTTTCATCTTGAAGGATAAGTCGTTGGTAGTTGAAAATCAATAGTTTTGAACATTTTCAATGCACAGGGGGTCGCCGATGCGCTAAAATTGAATTTTTTCAACTTTTCGGGAAAGTGTTTTATATTGAAGGACAAGTTCTTGGTAGTTGAAAATCAATAGTTTTGGACATTTTCAATGCACAGGGGGGTCCGCCGATGTGTCAAAATGGAATTTTTTCAACTTTTCGGGAAAGTGTTTCATCTTGCCGTTACCCTGTAAATTGTTTTTTTGCATTTTAGTGTAGAAGTTGTAACCCATTTAGACATAAAACATGCTGTCTTCGTATTTTTGCATATTGTCGAGATCCTTAAGTACCAGTAAAAAAAATTTAAATGCATTTCATAAATTTCGATTTTTTATGCATTTCCTTTTAAGGATTAACTGTATTGCTTACACTGCATGTTCACACGTCACGAAATCAGACATATTACTGCTAACTTCGTTTACTAGTACTTAAAGATATAGACTGATGATTGAGGTGGGATTTTTGTGGGACGTGTTTAACATTAACAGTAGGTACCACAGTATAGTAAATATAAGAAATTTTGAATCTTTCTCCAGCTTGTTTCCACTTGGTCAAGTCTCCCCATAAAATCTTGGTCAAGTCTCCCCAACATTAGTTATTACGTAAAATGTCATGCAAATGTTAGTAATTGTAAGATATAGATGGCGCCAACGCCCGTAGAAGGAAATTTTTGAGAAGGAATCTGTCAAGTATTGGCAACCCGGAACGAAGAGAATACAGACCCACGATGCGAAAGTATGTTCATATTCTCCCCATTTGCGAACCGACTAGGTAAGTTGCGTGTATCACGTTTGGGGTGATTCATTTCGAGAAGAAATATAAAGCTGTTGGCGAATATGCCAGACCTTCGCTGAATTGCGGAGACGGAAACTATTTGCAATGATTTGTTTGCTGGAAGGCAGAGTTCTGCATCGCAATGTCCACTGATGGAAAATTTTACAGTGAGTTGTTGCTGGAAGGCAGAGTTCTACCTCGCAATGAAAGAAAACTACTTGCCATTGAATCCAGATAAATGCGAGTTTGACAAAAGTTGTGTGACATTCCTCGGTCATGAACTGGACTAGCAAGGATTTCATATTGACAAAGCAAAAGCAAAATCAATTCGCGGGTTCAGATGACCAGCAACAGTATCGGAACTACGCAGTTTCCTAGGTATGGCCTCGTTTATGAGTCCTCACATTAAAAGCTTTACTGACTTGACAAGACCCTTGTGGGCTGTTGCAGTTAAGCATTTTGCCAATTTTCGTTTGCGAAGGCACTTTATAATGCGGGGCGATTCAAACGGTATATATCAGTCATACTCATTCACTCACGCGAAGACTCCAAGAGAGTACTCACAAGGGCTGATGGGTGGGTATTGCGACTTAGCCCTAACAGTTATGAGGTCGAGCATATTAAGGGCAGCGATAACCTAGCTGATTCTCCCTCTCAACTCTATACTGAAAGTAATGTGCCATTCGAAAGACACCAGTTCGTGGAAAATAGCTAGACTGGAAGTAAATGTAGCTGGGTTTCTTACGGAAAAAGAAATCCAAGACGAGACTGCTCGCGACGAAACACTTACGAATGTCGCGTCGGCTTTGAATTCAGGAGAATGACCGAAACAGTTGAGGAGATTTCAGCAGGTCGCATCAGATCTTTATGTCTCGAGTGGTTTGATAGTGAAAAACGCTTTTAATCCACCTAACAGTATGATGATACATTTCTTATAACTCATATCGCTTTCTTCGGGTATTATATCGATTGAGAACATTTAGAACTTGATGGTTCGCGATGTTTTTGATAACACATTCTACATGGGATAGTGGCAGGACTCAGAGAATCGCTCAAATTAGCATAGGACAATATCAGTGCAAGAAATCTCAAAGGTTAAACCAATTTAATGGAAAAGCGGAAAAATGGCCTATAAAATAGGAATAAAAATGAATTATTGCTAATGCTCCGTTAATAACATATAAATTCTTCAATCAATGCATTGTGTAGGGAAAACTGAAATTTCCTAAACCAACGAGCCCTATAAGGGTCAATTGGGTTGTCTCCAGCAGTGCTGGGAAAATCACCGAAAATCAAAAATCATCAGTGATAATTATCACTGCTGATCATGCAGTGCTATGATCACAACCATAAAAAATCGCTAGTGATTTTCTCTGAAGCGATAATGTGCTAGCAAAAAATCATTGCAACAAAATCACCGCCTGTGATCACGGCCTGATTATGATTTTTTTTTGATCAGGATTATGAAGTTGAGAAAATCAGGTACGATAGAAAAGATGCAAAATCGGGGTTGATGGTATTGTACATGATTATTGTAAGAAACTCCTTATGATGATGATTTGGCCAAATGATTTTGGGAGTGAGAGCGATCCAGCACACATGTAGGGATGCAAAATAATCCAAATGCTAACGACTTCAGCTTTTCAGGAATGTGTTTTATATTGAAGGACAAGTTGTTGGTAGTTGAAAAACAATAGTTTTGGACATTTTCAATGCACAGGGGGGTCCGCCGATGTGTCAAAATGGAATTTTTTTCAACTTTTCGGGAAAGTGTTTCATCTTGAAGGATAAGTCGTTGGTAGTTGAAAATCAATAGTTTTGAACATTCTCAATGCACAGGGGGTCGCCGATGCGCTAAAATTGAATTTTTTCAACTTTTCGGGAAAGTGTTTTATATTGAAGGACAAGTTCTTGGTAGTTGAAAATCAATAGTTTTGGACATTTTCAATGCACAGGGGGGTCCGCCGATGTGTCAAAATGGAATTTTTTCAACTTTTCGGGAAAGTGTTTCATCTTGAAGGATAAGTCGTTGGTAGTTGAAAATCAATAGTTTTGAACATTTTCAATGCACAGGGGGTTGCCGATGCGCTAAAATTGAATTTTTTCAACTTTTCGGGAAAGTGTTTTATATTGAAGGACAAGTTGTTGGTAGTTGAAAATCAATAGTTTTGGACATTTTCAATGTACAGGGGGGTCCGCGGATGTGTCAAAATGGAATTTTTCAAACTTTTCGGGAAAGTGTTTTATATTGAAGGACAAGTTGTTGATAGTTCAAAATCAATAGTTTTGAACATGCACAGGGGGTCCGCCGATGCATCAAAATGGATTTTTTTTCAACTTTTCGGGAAAGTGTTTCATCTTGAAGGACAAGTCGTTGGTAGTTGAAAATCAATAGTTTTGGACATTTTCAATGCACAGGGGGTCGCCGATGCGCTAAAATTGATTTTTTTCAACTTTTCGGGAAAGTGTTTTATATTGAAGGACAAGTTGTTGGTAGTTGAAAATCAATAGTTTTGGACATTTTCAATGCACAGGGGGGTCCGCCGATGTGTCAAAATAGAATTTTTTCAACTTTTCGGGAAAGTGTTTTATCTTGAGGGATAAGTCGTTGGTAGTTGAAAATCAATAGTTTTGGACATTTTCAATGCACAGGGGGTCGCCGATGCGCTAAAATTGAATTTTTTCAACTTTTCGGGAAAGTGTTTTATATTGAAGGACAAGTCGTTGGTAGTTGAAAATCAGTAGTTTTGGACATTTTCAATGCACAGGGGGGTCCGCGGATGTGTCAAAATGGAATTTTTTCAAACTTTTCGGGAAAGTGTTTTATATTGAAGGACAAGTTGTTGATAGTTCAAAATCAATAGTTTTGAACATGCACAGGGGGTCCGCCGATGCATCAAAATGGATTTTTTTTCAACTTTTCGGGAAAGTGTTTCATCTTGAAGGACAAGTCGTTGGTAGTTGAAAATCAATAGTTTTGGACATTTTCAATGCACAGGGGGTCGCCGATGCGCTAAAATTGATTTTTTTCAACTTTTCGGGAAAGTGTTTTATATTGAAGGACAAGTTGTTGGTAGTTGAAAATCAATAGTTTTGGACATTTTCAATGCACAGGGGGGTCCGCCGATGTGTCAAAATAGAATTTTTTCAACTTTTCGGGAAAGTGTTTTATCTTGAAGGATAAGTCGTTGGTAGTTGAAAATCAATAGTTTTGGACATTTTCAATGCACAGGGGGTCGCCGATGCGCTAAAATTGAATTTTTTCAACTTTTCGGGAAAGTGTTTTATATTGAAGGACAAGTCGTTGGTAGTTGAAAATCAGTAGTTTTGGACATTTTCAATGCACAGGGGGGTCCGCGGATGTGTCAAAATGGAATTTTTTCAAACTTTTCGGGAAAGTGTTTTATATTGAAGGACAAGTTGTTGATAGTTCAAAATCAATAGTTTTGAACATTTTCAATGCACAGGGGGGTCCGCCGATGCATCAAAATGGATTTTTTTCAACTTTTCGGGAAAGTGTTTCATATTGAAGGACAAGTTGTTGGTAGTTGAAAATCAATAGTTTTGGACATTTTCAATGCACATGGGGTCCGCCGATGCGCTAAAATTGATTTTTTTCAACTTTTCGAGAAAGTGTTTTATATTGAAGGACAAGTTGTTGGTAGTTGAAAATCAATAGTTTTGGGCATTTTCAATGCACAGGGGTGTCCGCCGATGCATCAAAATAGAATTTTTTTCAACTTTTCGGCAAAGTGTTTTATCTTGAAGGACAAGTCGTTGGTAGTTGAAAATCAATAGTTTTGGACATTTTCAATGCACAGGGGGTCGCCGATGCGCTAAAATTGAATTTTTTCAACTTTTCGGGAAAGTGTTTTATATTGAAGGACAAGTCGTTGGTAGTTGAAAATCAATAGTTTTGGACATTTTCAATGCACAGGGGGTCGCCGATGCGCTAAAATTGATTTTTTCAACTTTTCGGGAAAGTGTTTTATATTGAAGAACAAGTTGTTGGTAGTTGAAAATCAATAGTTTTGGACATTTTCAATGCACAGGGGGGTCCGCCGATGTGTCAAAATTGAGTTTTTTTGGAAAATTGTTTTGTTTATTTCTTTCTTTTTTTAAATATGACAAAATCGTCAAAAGCTGACAAAATTGGGGATAAACAAAATCAGGGGCTGATAAAGGTCTTTTCTTTGTCTACAATAATTTAAGGCTAAAGATTGCGTTATCCATTTTTTTATTTTTCGAGCAATTCAAAATTGTTCAAGTTGTTACTTAGAAAAGTTAATAAAGTTAAGACCCGATTTTATCAGCTCCCGATTTTGTCTACCCAGATTATATCAGCTTTTTAACCCGATTTTGTCAGCCCCTGATTTTATCAGCTTTTTTACCCGTTTTTGTCAACCTCATATTAACATATGTTTGATAAGCTCTAGCAAACGAACCAAGCCCAATTCGTGCAAATCCTTTCTTGAGCACATTTTCCGTGCCTTAGAGTTTTTTTTAATTTTGTGCTGGAAGACCTCCTTAAGTGAAATGTATACAAAATCAGAAAAAGTTATAAGCCTATGTTTAGGGACTATTGAAGAATACATTAACAGCTTCGGTTTATAAGAGTAAATTAAGTGTTTATTATAGTAAATTAAGAGTAAAAACGAAATTAAAGTTTGTTTTGCTTTTGTTAGGATTATATTGATTTGCAGACAGAGCTGCGCTAAATAAATTTAAGTGTTGGATACGTTGTACATAAAAACGTATTGACTCCAAAAATACGTCTGTTGAACTTTTTTTCATAACTAGTTCGTCGGGATAATGACGGATATCAATATTTTTGTAATTATCTTTGTTTTTGAAACGAGTTTGACGAGTGGGTTTTGAAATACCGTCATCGGTGATTACTTTACGCCAAAAATAGAACGTTTTGTACATTACACTCAAGAACTACGATCACCCAACTTCAAATTTGAAACTGTTCGATGTTTTACATATGGCACAAGTACCTCCAAAGTCATTGAAAATAACTTTTGGAAAATCAAGATTGAACGTGAAATCTAAAGAGCTAAAATTGGCGTAAAGTCACCCCCACAAGGGGGCTACTTTACGCCAAATTTTTTTTTTCACAAAATCATGTTAACTCTTTGATTTATTGTTATGGATTATGCTCGTTATTTATGTGTGAAAGCAAATGAATGTAGTGCTCGTAAAAATAAAAGGATGTGTTCAAAAACTGCGTACCACGCATCCAATAACCTTGTTTTGGAGAGTCGATAAGTCCTACAATGAAAAAAAGCAAGCCGAGAAAAAAAGCTCTACATGATATACTTGATATTGATGATATTGAGCCTTAAGAATTAGACCACCTTGTTTTAGTATTTTTCTAAAAGTAGTTTTAATTGTGTTACGGAGTGCAAAGGCTTTTCCAACAGAAACGTTTTAATGGTCAGGTCAGTTCGGGAAATATTTTTTAGAGGTGCGCCGCCTCTAATTTTTACCTACAATCGGCGGCGGCGGGGTGCACGCCTCTAATATTTTTTCTTTCTTTTTAATAAATCAAAGCTATTAAAATATTCTTCTATCGTCCCTAGACATAGCCTTGTAATCCTTTCGGATTATTTCGTAAAAATTTTCCTTAAGGGGGTCTTCCAGCGCAAAATTTTAAATAAATGATTTTTTGGCTTTTGCTAATTTTGCATCTCTAAGACAAGAAAAATATGCTCCAGAAAGGGTTTACTATTTTGCCAATTATAGAACCTCGTCCTTCACATAGTGAAAAAATCATCTTTTTAAAAACAAATCTACTTTGAAAATTTGTTCGAGGTCTGTCTCCTTTGCTTAAACATTTATCAAAAGCCCCTACTGTTTAATATTTGTAATACATTGACAGACCCCAAGCTCATTTAAAATGTCAACAACTGATTTTTACCTGCCAACAACTTGTCCTTCACTATAAAACACTCCCAAAAAGTTGAAATCATTCCCAATTAGATACTTCGACAGAGCCTCCTGTACATTGAAAATGTCCAAAACTATTGTTTTTAACAGCCCTCAACTTGCCCTTTAATATAAAACACTTTCCAAAAAGTTGAAAAAAATCCATTTTGACACATCGGCGAACCCCCCTGTGCATTGAAAATGTCCAAAACTATTGATTTTCAACAGCCCTCAACTTGCCTTTCAATATAAAACACTTTCCCAAAAAGTTGAAAAAAAATCCATTTTGACACATCGGTGGACCCCCCTCTGCATTGAAAATGTCCAAAACTATTGATTTTCAACAGACCTCAACTTGCCTTTCAATATAAAACACTTTCCCAAAAAGTTGAAAAAAAAATCCATTTTGACACATCGGCGGACTCCCCTGTACATTGAAAATGTCCAAAACTATTGATTTTCAACAGCCCTCAACTTGCCTTTCAATATAAAACACTTTCCCAAAAAGTTGAAAAGAATTCCATTTTGACACATCGGCGGAACCCCCTGTGCATTGAAAATGTCCAAAACTATTGATTTTCAACAGCCCTCAACTTGCCTTTCAATATAACACACTTTCCCAAAAAATCGAAAAAAAATCCATTTTGACACATCGGCGGACCCCCCTGTGCATTGAAAATGTCCTAAACTATTGATTTTCAACAGCCCTCAACTTGCCTTTCAATATAAAACACTTTCCCAAAAAGTTGAAAAAAATTCCATTTTGATGCATCGGCGGACCCCCCTGTGCATTGAAAATGTCCAAAACTATTGATTTTCAACAGCCCTCAACTTGCCTTTCAATATAAAACACTTTCCCAAAAAGTTGAAAAAAATTCAGCTTGCCTCATTGACACCCCTAACATATCCATAATGTTCGAAAATAGATAATGATCAATGATCCAAGAATTAAATCAAATCGCAATCATGGCTAATAATGCTCACTTGTGATTTTTTCCGAAATGCTCGCTGCAGATAGAATCATGCCGTGATCACCCTCTCAATTATCAAATTCAACCACAGATCAAAATCACCACTGATAGAGGGCAAGAAAAAATCGGTAGTGATTTTTGTGAGATGATCTTTTGATAGTTAAGAGAGTGATCACGGCATGATTTTATCGGCAGTGAGAATTTTCGAAAAAATCATAAGCGATAATTATCAGCCACGATTGCGGTTTGATTTTTTTTTGATTATGATTTTCCCAGCACTGGTCTCCAGTACCTGGCGCTAATGTCAAGACCAGATTCATGCTATGCAGTTAATGTTTTGGTTAAATTTCAGAGCTCCCCGCAGAATATCCATTGGGCCGGACTCAAACGCATCCTAAGGTACCTGCAAGGCACCAGAGACCTCCGCTTGGTGTACATGAGGCTGCAAGAAGGGATTCCACTTGAAGGGTTCGCTGATGCAGATTTCGCGAATGACGAAAACGAACGACGCTCAATCTCTGGATCTCTCTTTACCGTGTATGGGAACACGGTATCTTGGTCAACGAAGAAACAGATGATGGTAGTTCTACCCTCTACAGAAGCTGAACTAATATCACTTTGCGGAGCAGCTAAGGAGGGTATGTGGCTGTCCAATTTATTGCGTGAGATTGGAGTGCAATCAACTCCATTCACTATAAATAAGGATAACATACCTTGTATCAAAATAGCCGAAGAACCCAGGAGTCACCAACGCACAAAACACATTGATATAAAGTATATGTTTATAAGAGAACTGATACGAGAAAAGAAGATCAAATTGAAATATGTACGTAGTGAACTTCAGAAAGCAGATATTTTCACAAAACCCCTTTTACGTCAAAAGTTTGAAGAATTTGTAGAGATATTAAATTTAAAAATTGAGGGGAAGTGTTGAAATGACAATTTTTACTGCAGGGCACACAGAATAGCTTTGCTCGCCAGACTATACTCTATAGTCACTTTACGTAGACATAAGAAAAGTAGGTAGAAGCACATCGCTGCCATACACAACATATGATGGGAGACGTATCAATCACTAGCAGAACATGTGCGCTGTAGGTAATAGGCTAGCCGTAGGAATGGAAATGTAACAATATATGAAATCACTTTTTGTAATTGATCTAAAGGAATAATACATAAGTTTATTCAGAACTTTTTATTCTTTGGATTAATTGGGCTCCAGTAGAGCGAGGGAGAAGGAACATTTCCTTACCCTCTACTCTTTGGAGTTTCTTAGAAAAGAAAACCTATTCGAATTGAACTATCGCCCTCAGGTGGAGAATTTCTTCCCACTGAGTTTAAACCACTGCTCTGCCCTCAGGTGGTGATTATTCCCACTGAGTCTAAAATTCAACAATTAAAACCTCAACAGCCGGCCGTGCCCATCTTCATCGTTCACGGGGAAGGATAAAGGATAAGGTAGACAGGAAATGTTGATGCTCCACCTACTTAGCGGAAGGACGACGATTCATCAGACTCTTCCATAGGTGTCGCGGAGTTGGTAGTTTGGAAGGGTATCAGGTCTAGGATTCACTCCAACCAAGCGATGCGACCTATAAAGTATATTTTATTAGGTAGTTGTTTAGTTAGTCTTCGAGTGCACGATGACTCGAAAAAGAAAAGATCTTGTTTAGTTTTTGGTACTTTTTAAACTCTGGGCAGCCGGCTACCGAGAGTATCCTATGTTCCTTAAACAAAAGCAATATAAACTCCACACAGCCGACCGTGGGAGTATTGCCTAGGTAAGCTAATCTTATCTGCGTAATGGGCCGGATCACTATTTATTGAAACTGTATTTAGACGGAATTTGTTACTTCTTCTTTACGATATATTTATTGGCTTGAAAACTACCGAGTGATAACACATTATACAGGCAAAGATAGCGCTAGATGTTATAAATCATGGAAAGTATTTCTTATTTTCCATATCGGATTGTTTTTGGAATACAAATGTACGAGCGATAATAACGAACACTGAAGGGAAATATAAAGGATTATTAACCTGATGCACGAGCTTGTTAGCAATAACGGAGCTTGAAATTAGGTTCATAAAAACAGACGCGGCGAATTTTCAATACGTATTGACCCGTGATCATCGATAGTCAGATTAATCGTATTGGGGTTAATTTCCGATCAACTATTCATTTTTATGGCAATGTTTTCTCGACTAGATGTGTTCGCACCCTCTCATTCTGCTACTATCGGCAGAAGGCTGATAGCACCCAGTCGTCGCCGGTCTAAGGACCAAATGTCATCAATAGACTTAGACTCGCGTGGAGGCATGAGATAGGAAACTTGTGAGAATTTTGTTATCCCACCATTTGACGACCCGAACACCGTTGCTATTTTCTGGAAAATTTATTCTGCATGATTTTAAAACTTCAAAAATTACAGTTTCGGAATTATGCCGTTTGGACAGTAATTTCGATTTTCACCAAACCCCCACCAACCCGAATTTCTGGCTACGCCGCTGACTTCAAGTAAGTAGAAACAAAATCATTCTACAGTCGTTCACAAGAAACTTCTTCGAATGCTGAATATCTATTACAATACATTGAAACCCCGATTTTATCAGCCAAATGTGAACATATGTTTGATGGGCTCTAGCAGACGAACAAGACTGAATTCGAGTAAATCCTTTCTTAAGCATGTTTTCCTTATCATGAAGATGGAAATATGCAAAAATAAAAAGTTTATCTTTTTTTTTAAATATTACGCTAGAAAACCCCTTTAAAATAAATTTATATTAAATAATCAGAAATAGTTATCAGACTACATCGAGCGACGGGAAGAATATTTCAACAGCTACAGTTTATTATAAAGAAAAAGAAAATTGCTTGATTTAGTCAATGTCCCCATTTTGTCAGCCTAAAATTCACCATGAGACTGATAAAAATGGGTCTTTATTGTCTGCATTATTCACTGTGTTCCACATTAATAGGTACATTCCATTTTTGGGGATTTTTTTATTGCATCGAACTACAACAATTTTTAGGTAGCTTTCAAGAGGTTATTTTATCGACTTCTTCCAAAATTTTGTGAAACTATTCCAGAGAAAATACTGAAATTTTCAGCTTTTTTCCTACACAATACTACAAAAGCTCATTGAACATTTTACCCTCATAAATTTGTGAAAATTTTAAACTATTTGAAATTTTTGAATAGTTTTATTTTTTATTAAACCGTGATTTTTACATTTCTTATAAAAGAAATGTATAGAATTCGCTCAAACTTTCAAGATTTTTCCGAGGCCCGGAGGGCCGAGTCTTATATACCAATCGACTCAGCTCGACGATTTGGGACAATGTCTGTGTGTGTCTGTGTGTGTATGTTACGGACAAACTCTCATTCGTGTTTCTCAGCAATGGCTAAACCGATCTTATCCAAACCAATTTTAAATGAAAGGCCTGTCACCCAGGCAGAACGCTATTAAATGGTTTCTGATTCTGATGTTTAGTTTCCAAGATATGATTGTTTAAAAGCGTAAAAATCGCGTTTTTCGCAGTTTTTTGAAATTTTCTGCCGAAATTGACAACGTAACCAAACAGTTTATGCATTTTTAGAAAGATTATACGAATACCTTTCGAACAACCTATAGATTTTTGAAATCGGACCATTATCAAAAGAGATATTTAACATTAAATGCGGACGAAAGATTTTTATCATTTCCCATAGCCAGAAATAAGACCAAAACATTCAATGTGATATTAGCATCAAAACGGATAATTTTAGGTCAATAGTATCTTCGGAGAATTTAAAGCATACAATATGCCCTTTCTTTTGGTATTATAATTTTACCCCCTAAGACTGAGATATTTTCATGCATTTTCATGGAAGTGATTGAATTTAAATAATGCCTTCAGCAAATTTGTAGCTCTTACTTTTTCGAATAACTTTACTGAAGACATCAACTACATATTTCGAATACTTTAAAAGTTATGGCTTGTTGTTTGTGGATTTCCCTTTGTCGCCTATTGATTGTTCAATATAGTAATAATCCATTTAAATGAGCCAAATATTATTTCGATAAAACGAATTTCGTATTTCATTTTTCCATCTAGAACCACTAGAATAACCACCGAACAATTCCAAGTTGTCTAGATGGAACTTGATCATTTATCGGTGCAAAAAATTTCATTTGCGCAAACCTTCTGACTTATAACCATCGGATCGATCTGAAACATATCTCGGAAAATGAAAAGCGAAATGAATAACTCCAAACAGTGATGTAGCCAAGAGGATGCTTTGGAGTTTAACTACACCCCCTCTCCAAAAAAAATTGGATTGAAGTTAAAAATTTCTTGATGCTGCCTGATTTAATTCAATATTACAATGATAATTATCTGATCAGTACATTGATAACCTATTGTTTGAAACATCATGAGGGCCTTTGGAAAATTGTGGAAATGCGATTCAGATCTGTAACTGATCTATTGGTCTTGATCTCACAGTTGTCTAATAACATCAATATTAAATACATGCCTAAAAACATTCCAATAGAAATTCATTCCAGAGTTCTGCAATCAATCAAAACCAGTGATGTACCGATGGGAAAAATTCCATCTTTCCGGGTTTTTATTTTTGGGTTTTAAGCGGATTTTTTCCCAAATCATTTTAACCCGGATGAAATAATGGTTTTTTTTCGTTTTATCGAATGAGTGATGTTCATTTATTGTATTTTAACCTTTGGGCAGTCGCTCTGAAAATCTAGCGAAATCGTCTTAGGGCACCAGCGGCTGCTCGTTCAGTGGGCCATAAGCATGACTTCCGGAAGGTTAAAGAATCTTGCATTTACATTTGAGAGACCGAAAATAAAAGTCGCAAGGATAAAACGTACTTTGTAGAACCCACTCCAGATATCTTAGCATGTAAAGATCGAATATAAACATCAAGCGTAAAAATCGAACAGAGATCCTTGAGCATGAGAATCGCTTAGAATATTCTCACCCGAAAAAGTCGGCAAGTATGAACCTCCAGTATAATTCGCTCACAGGAAATTCCGTACAACGTTACATTCAAGATTAAAAGTTGGATAAAGAAAAGTCACATTCTAGTATATTTATAACGGGTTTTACGACTTTAATTTCGGTCCATTCCATATTCCAACTTGTTTCATATAATACTGGGAACAATAGTCATTGTTACTCTGACTAGTGAAAATTAGAATAATCGTGTGATGCCAAAACTACTTTTATTCTGCTTGTTACTCATTTTAGGGGTTGCTATACTTTTAACGAAATAAGGTAGGTATTCATACAAAATTTAGAAAATACTTATTTAGTTCGGTAAAAAGTAAAAGTGAGTAATATGCAAAAAAGGGAGTGGCCTTGGCATTCGTATGAACAGTAATCAGAAATCTCACAAATCACATTCAAATGCATTCACAGTAAGAAACGCAGCCCAAAACGTGTTGAAAAGTTTTATCATTTATTTAACCACAATATTTGTAAAAAAATGTTGGATCACCGCTATAACAATGATTCAATCGAGGAAAACCATTCAGAATTCATATACATGCAAAACTTTATGACAATAATGCTCATAAATAAAATAAAAATGTTTGGATAACAATACATTAATGATCAATTACTAAAATATCAAAAAATTGCAAAAAACCCAATCTTCCCGCGAAAAAACCGTTTTAACCCGATTTGGTACATCACTGATCATAACCATAATCATAATTTCCTATCATACTGAGTTCAGTTTTGAAGGGGTGTACTGCAATATGGATTAGGGCCATTTTTTTAAATAAAAAGCGAAATTGGAATTGCTTTAATGTCTATGAAACTTAGAACTGTTCATCGAAAAATTGCATTACTTCCAACATTTGCTGAAAATATTTTTATTTTGGAAATGCGTCGAATAGAGACGAAAACGTTATAGAATTAATATCGAGAAAATCACCTTCCAAAAGTGGGGAATTTATGAAAAATGGCGTTTTCTGTTCCGCCAATTTAGTATCGTCGATGATTTTACAAACGTTAAACAGCACATCATTTGATAAAATAATTTTGGCGTTATATCCTCCAACAAGTATTTATGGCGAATTTTCTCTTCAAACAAATTTAGTTCCAGACTTAATGTCTTCAGAAAATTTTTGGAGAGTGCTATTACAAACCACTTTGTTGAAGGCATGAAGGCTCCATGTTTTCAAGGTATTAACATATTTTAGGCTATTTCTATTTAATTTTAAATTAAATTATTATGATTCCACTGCTTATGATAAATCTCTTCTATTGTTTATAAACGATAGAATTTACATTTTATCGAAAACTTGAGTTTGTGAAGCTCACAATAGAAAGTTATTTAAAAAAACTAAATTAAGTAACACTTCGTAAATATCATTTTATAACTCGGTATACTCCATATACGTAATATTCATGCCTACAATAAAGTTGTTTTAAATGAAAGTCTCAACAAATTCGCTAAAGACGGGAACTCTGTCACAATTTTTTGTAAAACCGATTCTCCATAATTTTAAAACTTCAAAGATGGCGGTTCCGTAATTATGCCAGTTGGGTAGTAAGTTAGATTTTCACCAAATCCCCACCATTCGGTATATATATATATATATATATATATATATATATATATATATATATATATATATATATATATATATATATATATATATATATATATATATATATATATATATATATATATATATATATATATATATATATATATATATATATATATATATATATATATATATATATATATATATATATATATATATATATATATATATATATATATATATATATATATATATATATATATATATATATATATATATATATATATATATATATATATATATATATATATATATATACCCAGCAAAAGGTGCATATATGAGAAAAACACAATTGAACTAATAGGTGGATTAGGAAAATTTCAATATTAGATTTTTGTGTCAAAGAACCTTCCACAGAAAATAAACAACAAAATATTGCAAAAATAAAAGAAATCCGTCATGTCGTTCTTGAGTTATGCGATGACACACGGAAACCATTCTATTTTTATATATAGAGATATCCAGCAAAAGGTGCATTTATGAGAGAAGCACAATTACACTTATAGGTGGATTAGGAAAATTTCAATATTTGATTCTTAAGTCAAAGAGCCTTCCACAGAAAATAACCAACAAAATAACGCAAAAATCGAAGAAATCCGTCATGTCGTTCTTGAGTTATGCGATGACACACGGAAACCATTTCATTTTTATATATAGAGATATCCAGCAAAAGGTGCATTTATGAGAGAAGCACAATTGCCCTGATAGGTGGATTAGGAAAATTTCAATATTTGATTTTTATGTCAAAGAACCTTCCACAGAAAATAACAAACAAAATAATGCAAAAATCGAAGAAATCCGTCATGTCGTTCTTGAGTTATGCGATGACACACGGAAACCGTTTCATTTTTATATATAGAGATTTATTTTAAAAATAAAAGAAATCCGTCATGTTCTTGAGTTATGCGATGACACACGGAAACCATTCTATTTTTATATATAGAGATATCCAGCAAAAGGTGCATTTA
Organism: Topomyia yanbarensis; assembly: GCF_030247195.1. Lineage (NCBI taxonomy): Eukaryota > Metazoa > Arthropoda > Insecta > Diptera > Culicidae > Topomyia > Topomyia yanbarensis. The sequence continues at coordinate 116,065,661 of NC_080670.1, forward strand.
TGAGAGAAGCACAATTGCAGTTATAGGTGGATTAGGAAAATTTCAATATTTGATTTTTATGTCACAGAACCTTCCACAGAAAATAACAAACAAAATAATGCAAAAATCGAAGAAATCCGTCATGTCGTTCTTGAGTTATGCGATGACACACGGAAACCATTTCATTTATATATATATAGAGATTTATTTTAAAAATAAAAGAAATCCGTCATGTCGTTCTTGAGTTATGCGATGACACACGGAAACCATTCTATTTTTATATATAGAGATATCCAGCAAAAGGTGCATTTATGAGAGAAGCACAATTGCAGTTATAGGTGGATTAGGAAAATTTCAATATTTGATTTTTATATCAAAGAGCCTTCCACAGAAAATAACCAACAAAATAATGCAAAAATCGAAGAAATCCGTCATGTCGTTCTTGAGTTATGCGATGACACACGGAAACCATTCCATTTTTATATATAGAGATATCCAGCAAAAGGTGCATTTATGAGAGAAGCACAATTGCCCTGATAGGTGGATTAGGAAAATTTCAATATTTGATTTTTATGTCAAAGAACCTTCCACAGAAAATAACAAACAAAATAATGCAAAAATCGAAGAAATCCGTCATGTCGTTCATGAGTTATGCGATGACACACGGAAACCATTTCATTTTTATATATAGAGATTTATTTCGGTTTGGTGGGGATTTGGTAAAAATCTAACTTACTACCCAACTGGCATAATTACGGAACCGCCATCATTGAAGTTTTAAAATTATGGAGAATCGGTTTTTCAAAAAATTGTGACAGAGTTCCTGTCTTTAGCGAATTTGTTGAGACTTTCATTTAAAACAACTTTATTGTAGGCATGAATATTACGTATATGGAATATACCGAGTTATAAAATGATATTTACGAAGTGTTACTTAATTTAGTTTTTTTAAATAACTTTCTATTGTGAGCTTCACAAACTCAAGTTTTCGATAAAATGTAAATTCTATCGTTTATAAACAATAGAAGAGATTTATCATAAGCAGTGGAATCATAATAATTTAATTTAAAATTAAATAGAAATAGCCTAAAATATGTTAATACCTTGAAAACATGGAGCCTTCATGTCTTCAACAAAGTGGTTTGTAATAGCACTCTCCAAAAATTTTCTGAAGACATTAAGGTTCTTTGACACAAAAATCAAATATTGAAATTTTTCTAATCCACCTACTAGTTCAATTGTGTTTTTCTCATATATGCACCTTTTGCTGGGTATATATATATATATATATATATATATATATATATATATATATATATATATATATATATATATATATATATATATATATATATATATATATATATATATATATATATATATATATATATATATATATATATATATATATATATATATATATATATATATATATATATATATAAAATGAAATGGTTTTCGTGTGTCATCGCATAACTTAAGAACGACATGACGGATTTCTTCGATTTATGCATGTTGGTTATTTTCTGTGGAAGGTTTATAGACACAAAAAGAAAATTATTAAAATTTTATTTAGCCACCTATTAGTGGCATTTTTAGTTTAGGATTGTTTGCATAATTTGTCATTATATGGAGTTAAGTAATAAAATGTCTTTGGTGTGTTATTGGGTTTCAGTTTTTTCCACGACGGTCCTTTTTGTTAAAAAGTTCTACGTTATGATTTTACTTGAATTCATGCATTTAAAAGGTAGAGTAGTGAAGGAATTGATGAATGACATATATGAAGGCACTATTCATAAAGGAGGGTATGAAAGCGGCGATGGTTTTATTCCACGAATTCCCATGGTTAAAACGGATTAAAATTCCAACTCGTCGTCGAGTCTTTGGTTATGAAAATAAGTCATTAAAAAGCTTCGGAATAAATTTGGAGTATTGTCGATTCTCTCACGGCCTGTTTATCATAACGTATATTACAGAACTTTTCGTAACATGTTTTATAGTTGGAATCATTATCATATCACAATCTAACTGGACTTTAAATAAATAGAAATTTCATCCACAGGCATTGCTATTTTTGCTTTCGTTGTATTTTCCAGCGAATAATTATAGGCAGGACAACGTCTGCCGGGTCAGCTAGTAAATAATACATTGAAGACTCGATTTGATCAGCCCCCAATTTTATCAACCTCATATGAAAAAGTGTTTGATGGGCTCTAGCAGACAAACAAGGCTGAATTTGAGTAAATCCTTTTTTGAACATGTTTTCCTTATCTTAAAGATGCAAATATGCAACAATAAAAAAGTCATTTTTTTTATTTATGCGCTAGAAGACTATATTAAATAATCAGAAATAGTTATTAGACTACATTAAGGGGAAGAATATTTTAACAGCTTCAGTTTATTACGAAGAAAAAAAATGTCGCGACTTAGTTAAGGTCACTATTCTGTCAGCCTAAAATACACCATGGAGACGATAAAAACGGGTCTGCTGTATTGATTATTCACAGTAATAGTTACATCCCATTTTCTGAGGATATTTTCTTTCATTTGCATTGAACTACACCAATTTTTAGGTAGTTTTCAAGAGGTTACTTTATCGACTTCCATTCGTGCGATAGTTTATGTTAAAAGGGTATCCTAAATTAATTGGTATACTTAAGGGTTTATATGTTGCAGATAGAGAAAATTCATAAATATTCAGCTTTTCCTACAAAATATTACAAAAGCTTCTTAAACAACTATTCCTACAGATTATGTAAATCACAAAGTATTTGAAATTTTTTAATAGAAGTGACGGAAGGTTTTCGAAAAGTTTCGTGAAAAAGAAAATTTCAGTAATGATAATGATTTTCCCTAACGGGTTTCGAGTCTTTTATTTGTTCTTTGGCGCTAGGATTCAGATCAAAGATACTACTGGGAAGTCATGAGCTGAAATTTCAGTGCTTAGTTCTCATCCGCGTTGGGAATTTGAGTAAACGCTATTGAGTATGAACTTCAAATCTATTCGAAAATTTGGTTTTCGATTTTTTTTTGACTCAGCACAACATATATAACCCCTTTAGGAAATTTCAGTTTTCCCTACACAATGCATTGATTGAAGAATTTATATGTTATTAACGGAGCATTAGCAATAATTCATTTTTATTCCTATTTTTTGGGCCATTTTCCGCTTTTCCATTAAATTGGTTTAACCTTTGAGATTTCTTGCACTGATATTGTCCTATGCTAATTTGAGCGATTCTCTGAGTCCTGCCACTATCCCATGTAGAATGTGTTATCAAAAACATCGCGAACCATCAAGTTCTAAATGTTCTCAATCGATATAATACCCGAAGAAAGCGATATGAGTTATAAGAAATGTATCATCACACTGTTAGGTGGATTAAAAGCGTTTTTCACTATCAAACCACTCGAGACATAAAGATCTGATGCGACCTGCTGAAATCTCCTCAACTGTTTCGGCCATTCTCCTGAATTCAAAGCCGACGCGACATTCGTAAGTGTTTCGTCGCGAGCAGTCTCGTCTTGGATTTCTTTTTCCGTAAGAAACCCAGCTACATTTACTTCCAGTCTAGCTATTTTCCACGGACTGGTGTCTTTCGAATGGCACATTACTTTCAGTATAGAGTTGAGAGGGAGAATCAGCTAGGTTATCGCTGCCCTTAATATGCTCGACCTCATAACTGTTAGGGCTAAGTCGCAATACCCACCCATCAGCCCTTGTGAGTACTCTCTTGAAGTCTTCGCGTGAGTGAATGAGTATGACTGATATATACCGTTTGAATCGCCCCGCATTATAAAGTGCCTTCCCAAACGAAAATTGGCAAAATGCTTAACTGCAACAGCCCACAAGGGTCTTGTCAAGTCAGTAAAGCTTTTAATGTGAGGACTCAGAAACGAGGCCATACCTAGGAAACTGCGTAGTTCCGATACTGTTGCTGGTCATCTGACCCCGCGAATTGATTTTGCTTTTGCTTTGTCAATATGAAATCCTTGCTAGTCCAGTTCATGCCCGAGGAATGTCACACAACTTTTGTCAAACTCGCATTTATCTGGATTCAATGGCAAGTAGTTTTCTTTCATTGCGAGGTAGAACTCTGCAAACAAATCATTGCAAATAGTTTCCGTCTCCGCAATTCAGCGAAGGTCTGGCATATTCGCCAACAGCTTTATATTTTTTTCTCGAAATGAATCACCCCAAACGTGATGCACGCAACTTACCTAGTCGGTTCGCAAATGGGGAGAATATGAACATACTTTCGCATCGTGGGTCTCATATCGCTTTCTTCGGGTATTATATCGATTGAGAACATTTAGAACTTGATGGTTCGCGATGTTTTTGATAACACATTCTACATGGGATAGTGGCAGGACTCAGAGAATCGCTCAAATTAGCATAGGACAATATCAGTGCAAGAAATCTCAAAGGTTAAACCAATTTAATGGAAAAGCGGAAAAATGGCCCAAAAAATAGGAATAAAAATGAATTATTGCTAATGCTCCGTTAATAACATATAAATTCTTCAATCAATGCATTGTGTAGGGAAAACTGAAATTTCCTAAAGGGGTTATATATGTTGTGCTGAGTCAAAAAAAAATCGAAAACCAAATTTTCGAATAGATTTGAAGTTCATACTCAATAGCGTTTACTCAAATTCCCAACGCGGATGAGAACTAAGCACTGAAATTTCAGCTCATGACTTCCCAGTAGTATCTTTGATCTGAATCCTAGCGCCAAAGAACAAATAAAAGACTCTCGAAACCCGTTAGGGAAAATCATTATCATTACTGAAATTTTCTTTTTCACGAAACTTTTCGAAAACCTTCCGTCACTTCTATTAAAAAATTTCACATACTTTATGATTTACATAATCTGTAGGAATAGTTGTTTAAGAAGCTTTTGTAATATTGTGCAGGAAAAGCTGAATATTTATGAATTTTCTCTATCTGCAACATATAAACCCTTAAGTATACCAATTAATTTAGGATACCCTTTTAACATAAACTATCGCACGAATGGGAATAGGTTCGCCGAATTTTGGAAGAAGTCGATAAAATAACCTCTTGAAAACTACCTAAAAATTGGTGTAGTTCAATGCAAATGAAAGAAAATATCCTCAGAAAATGGGATGTAACTATTACTGTGAATAATAAATACAGCAGACCCGTTTTTATCATCTCCATGGTGTATTTTAGGCTGACAAAATAGTGACCTTAACTAAGTCGCGACATTTTTTTTCTTCGTAATAAACTGAAGCTGTTAAAATATTCTTCCCCTTAATGTAGTCTAATAACTATTTCTGATTATTTAATATAGTCTTCTAGCGCATAAATAAAAAAAAATGACTTTTTTATTGTTGCATATTTGCATCTTTAAGATAAGGAAAACATGTTCAAAAAAGGATTTACTCAAATTCAGCCTTGTTTGTCTGCTAGAGCCCATCAAACACTTTTTCATATGAGGTTGATAAAATTGGGGGCTGATCAAATCGAGTCTTCAATGTATTATTTACTAGCTGACCCGGCAGACGTTGTCCTGCCTATAATTATTCACTGGAAAATACAACGAAAGCAAAAATAGCAATGCCTGTGGATGAAATTTCTATTTATTTAAAGTCCAGTTAGATTGTGATATGATAATGATTCCAACTATAAAACATGTTACGAAAAGTTCTGTAATATACGTTATGATAAACATCGTTTTTGTTTGTGCCTTTCTCTATGTACAGTAACAATGCTGATGCTTTACGAATGTGTGAACAAGGCCGTGAGAGAATTGACAATACTCCAAATTTATTCCGAAGCTTTTTAATGACTTATTTTCATAACCAAAGACTCGACTTGAGTTGGAATTTTAATCCGTTTTAACCATGGGAATTCGTGGAATAAAAACATCGCCGCTTTCATATCCTCCATTATGAATAGTGCCTTCATACATGTCATTCATCAATTCCTTCACTACTCTACCTTTTAAATGCATGAATTCAAGTAAAATCATAACGTAGAACTTTTTAACAAAAAGGACCGTCGTGGAAAAAACTGAAACCCAATAACACACCAAAGACATTTTATTACTTAACTCCATATAATGACAAATTATGCAAACAATCCTAAACTAAAAATGCCACTAATAGGTGGCTAAATAAAATTTTAATAATTTTCTTTTTGTGTCTATAAACCTTCCACAGAAAACAACCAACATGCATAAATCGAAGAAATCCGTCATGTCGTTCTTAAGTTATGCGATGACACGCGGAAACCATTTAATTTTTATATGTAAAGATATCCAGCAAAAGGTGCATATATGAGAAAAACACCATTGCACTAATAGGTGGATTAGGAAAATTTCAATATTTGATTTTTATGTCAAAGAACCTTCCACAGAAAATAAACAACAAAATAACGCAAAAATCGAAGAAATCCGTCATGTCGTTTTTGAGTTATGCGATGACACACGGAAACCATTTCATTTTTATATATAGAGATATCCAACAAAAGGTGCATATATGGGAAAAACACAATTGCACTAATAGGTGGATTAGGAAAATTTCAATATTTGATTTTTATGTAGAAGAATCTTCTTCAGAAAATAACCAACAAAATAATGCAAGAATCGAAGAAATCCGTCATGTCGTTCTTAAGTTATGCGATGACACACGGAAACCATTTCATTATATATATATATATATATATATATATATATATATATATATATATATATATATATATATATATATATATATATATATATATATATATATATATATATATATATATATATATATATATATATATATATATATATATATATATATATATATATATATATATATATATATATATATATATATATATATATATATATATATATATATATATATATATATATATATATATATATATATATATATATATATATATATATATATATATATATATATATATATATATATATATATATATATATATATATATATATATATATATACCCAGCAAAAGGTACATATATCAGAAAAACACAATTGAACTAATAGGTGGATTAGGAAAATTTCAATATTTGATTTTTGTGTCAAAGAACCTTCCACAGAAAATAACCAACAAAATAATGCAAAAATAAAAGAAATCCGTCATGTCGTTCTTGAGTTATGCGATGACACACGGAAACCATTCTATTTTTATATATAGAGATATCCAGCAAAAGGTGCATTTATGAGAGAAGCACAATTGCACTTATAGGTGGATTAGGAAAATTTCAATATTTGATTTTTATGCCAAAGAGCCTTCCACAGAAAATAACCAACAAAATAACGCAAAAATCGAAGAAATCCGTCATGTCGTTCTTGAGTTATGCAATGACACACGGAAACCATTCCATTTTTATATATAGAGATATCCAGCAAAAGGTGCATTTATGAGAGAAGCACAATTGCCCTGATAGGTGGATTAGGAAAATTTCAATATTTGATTTTTATGTCAAAGAACCTTCCACAGAAAATAACAAACAAAATAATGCAAAAATCGAAGAAATCCGTCATGTCGTTCTTGCGTTATGCGATGACACACGGAAACCATTTCATTTTTATATATAGAGATTTATTTTAAAAATAAAAGAAATCCGTCATGTCGTTCTTGAGTTATGCGATGACACACGGAAACCATTCTATTTTTATATATAGAGATATCCAGCAAAAGGTGCATTTATGAGAGAAGCACAATTGCAGTTATAGGTGGATTAGGAAAATTTCAATATTTGATTTTTATATCAAAGAGCCTTCCACAGAAAATAACCAACAAAATAATGCAAAAATCGAAGAAATCCGTCATGTCGCTCTTGAGTTATGCGATGACACACGGAAACCATTCCATTTTATATACATAGATATCCAGCAAAAGGTACATTTATGAGAGAAGCACAATTGCCCTGATAGGTGGATTAGGAAAATTTCAATATTTGATTTTTATGTCAAAGAACCTTCCACAGAAAATAACAAACAAAATAATGCAAAAATCGAAGAAATCCATCATGTCGTTCTTGAGTTATGCGATGACACACGGAAACCGTTTCATTTTTATATATAGAGATTTATTTTAAAAATAAAAGAAATCCGTCATGTCGTTCTTGAGTTATGCGAAGACACACGGAAACCATTCTATTTTTATATATAGAGATATCCAGCAAAAGGTGCATTTATGAGAGAAGCACAATTGCAGTTATAGGTGGATTAGGAAAATTTCAATATTTGATTTTTATATCAAAGAGCCTTCCACAGAAAATAACAAACAAAATAATGCAAAAATCGAAGAAATCTGTCATGTCGTTCTTGAGTTATGCGATGACACACGGAAACCATTTCATTTTTTTATATAGAGATTTATTTCGGTTTGGTGGGGATTTGGTGAAAATCTAACTTACTACCCAACTGGCATAATTACGGAACCACCATCTTTGAAGTTTTAAAATTATGGAGAATCGGTTTTTCAAAAAATTGTGACAGAGTTCCCGTCTTTAGCGAATTTGTTGAGACTTTCATTTAAAACAACTTTATTGTAGGCATGAATATTACTTATATGGAGTATACCGAGGTATAAAATGATATTTGCGAAGTGTTCCTTAATTTAGTTTTTTTAAAATAACTTTTTATTGTGAGCTTCACAAACTCAAGTTTTCGATAAAATGTTATCGTTTATAAACAATAGAAGAGATTTATCATAAGCAGTGGAATCATAATAATTTAATTTAAAATTAAATAGAAATAGCCTAAAATATGTTAATACCTTGAAAACATGGAGCCTTCATGCCTTCAACAAAGTGGTTTGTAATAGCACTCTCCAAAACTTTTCTGAAGACATTAAGTCTGGAACTAAATTTGTTTGAAGAGAAAATTCGCCATGTATACTTGTTGGAGGATATAACGCCAAAATTATTTTATCAAATGATGTGCTGTTTAACGTTTGTAAAATCATCGAAGATACTAAATTGGCGGAACGGAAAACGCCATTTTTCATAAATTCCCCACTTTTGGAAGGTGATTTTCTCGATATTAATTCTATAACGTTTTCGTCTCTATTCGACGCATTTCCAAAATAAAAATATTTTCAGCAAATGTTGGAAGTAATGCAATTTTTCGATGAACAGTTCTAAGTTTCATAGACATTAAAGCAATTCCAATTTCGCTTTTTATTTAAAAACATGGCCCTAATCCATATTGCAGTACACCCCTTCAAAACTGAACTCAGTATGATAGGAAATTATGATTATGGTTATGATCAGTGATGTACCAAATCGGGTTAAAACGGTTTTTTCGCGGGAAGATTGGGTTTTTTGCATTTTTTTGATATTTTAGTAATTGATCATTAATGTATTGTTATCCAAACATTTTTATTTTATTTATGAGCATTATGGTCATAAAGTTTTGCATGTATATGAATTCTGAATGGTTTTCCTCGATTGAATCATTGTTATAGCGGTGATCCAACATTTCTTTACAAATATTGTGGTTAAATAAATGATAAAACTTTTCAACACGTTTTGGGCTGCGTTTCTTACTGTGAATGCATTTGAATGTGATTTGTGAGATTTCTGATTACTGTTCATACGAATGCCAAGGCCACTCCCTTTTTAGCATATTACTCACTTTTACTTTTCACCGAACTAAATAGGTATTTTCTAAATTTTGTGTGAATACCTACCTTATTTCGTTAAAAGTATAGCAACCCCTAAAATGAGTAACAAGCAGAATAAAAGTAGTTTTGGCATCACACGATTATTCTAATTTTCACTAGTCAGAGTAACAATGACTATTGTTCCCAGTATTATATGAAACAAGTTGGAATATGGAAAGGACCGAAATTAAAGTCGTAAAACCCGTTATAAATATACTAGAATGTGACTTTTCTTTATCCAACTTTTAATCTTGAATGTAACGTTGTACGGAATTTCCTGTGAGCGAATTATACTGGAGGTTCATACTTGCCGACTTTTTCGGGTGAGAATATTCTAAGCGATTCTCATGCTCAAGGATCTCTGTTCGATTTTTACGCTTGATGTTTATATTCGATCTTTACATGCTAAGATATCTGGAGTAGGTTCTACAAAGTACGTTTTATCCTTGCGACTTTTATTTTCGGTCTCTCAAATGTAAATGCAAGATTCTTTAACCTTCCGGAAGTCATGCTTATGGCCCACTGAACGAGCAGCCGACGATTTCGCTAGATTTTCAGAGCAGCGTGCACTAGCGCGACTGCCCAAAGGTTAAAATACAATAAATGAACATCACTCATTCGATAAAACGAAAAAAAACCATTATTTCATCCGGGTTAAAATGATTTGGGAAAAAATCCGCTTAAAACCCAAAAATAAAAACCCGGATGGAATTTTTCCCATCGGTACATCACTGGTTTTGATTGATTGCAGAACTCTGGAATGAATTTCTATTGGAATATTTTTAGGCATGTATTTGATATTGATGCTATTAGACAACTGTGAGATCAAGACCAATAGATCAGTTACAGATCTGAATCGCATTTCCACAATTTTCCAAAGGCCCTCATGATGTTTCAAACAATAGGTTATCAATGTACTGATCAGATAATTATCATTGTAATATTGAATTAAAACAGGCAGCATCAAGAAATTTTTAACTTCAATCCAATTTTTTTTTTGGAGAGGGGGTGTAGTTAAACTCCAAAGCATCCTCTTGGCTACATCACTGTTTGGAGTTATTCATTTCGCTTTTCATTTTCCGAGATATGTTTCAGATCGATCCGATGGTTATAAGTCAGAAGGTTTGCGCAAATGAAATTTTTTGCACCGATAAGTGATCAAGTTCCATCTAGACAACTTGGAATTGTTTGGTGGTTATTCTAGTGGTTCTAGATGGAAAAATGAAATACGAAATTCGTTTTATCGAAATAATATTTGGCTCATTTAAATGGATTATTACTATATTGAACAATCAATAGGCGACAAAGGGAAATCCACAAACAACAAGCCATAACTTTTAAAGTATTCGAAATATGTAGTTGATGTCTTCAGTAAAGTTATTCGAAAAAGTAAGAGCTACAAATTTGCTGAAGGCATTATTTAAATTCAATCACTTCCATGAAAATGCATGAAAATATCTCAGTCTTAGGGGGTAAAATTATAATACCAAAAGAAAGGGCATATTGTATGCTTTAAATTCTCCGAAGATACTATTGACCTAAAATTATCCGTTTTGATGCTAATATCACATTGAATGTTTTGGTCTTATTTCTGGCTATGGGAAATGATAAAAATCTTTCGTCCGCATTTAATGTTAAATATCTCTTTTGATAATGGTCCGATTTCAAAAATCTATAGGTTGTTCGAAAGGTATTCGTATAATCTTTCTAAAAATGCATAAACTGTTTGGTTACGTTGTCAATTTCGGCAGAAAATTTCAAAAAACTGCGAAAAACGTGATTTTTACGCTTTTAAACAATCATATCTTGGAAACTAAACATCAGAATCAGAAACCATTTAATAGCGTTCTGCCTGGGTGATAGGCCTTTCATTTAAAATTGGTTTGGATAAGATCGGTTCAGCCATTGCTGAGAAACACGAATGAGAGTTAGTCCGTTACATACACACACAGACACACACAGACATTGTCCCAAATCGTCGAGCTGAGTCGATTGGTATATAAGACTCGGCCCTCCGGGCCTCGGAAAAATCTTGAAAGTTTGAGCGAATTCTATACATTTCTTTTATAAGAAATGTAAAAATCACGGTTTAATAAAAAATAAAACTATTCAAAAATTTCAAATAGTTTAAAATTTTCACAAATTTATGAGGGTAAAATGTTCAATGAGCTTTTGTAGTATTGTGTAGGAAAAAAGCTGAAAATTTCAGTATTTTCTCTGGAATAGTTTCGCAAAATTTTGGAAGAAGTCGATAAAATAACCTCTTGAAAATTACCTAAAAATTGTTGTAGTTCGATGCAATAAAAAAATCCCCAAAAATGGAATGTACCTATTAATGTGGAACACAGTGAATAATGCAGACAATAAAGACCCATTTTTATCAGTCTCATGGTGAATTTTAGGCTGACAAAATGGGGACATTGACTAAATCAAGCAATTTTCTTTTTCTTTATAATAAACTGTAGCTGTTGAAATATTCTTCCCGTCGCTCGATGTAGTCTGATAACTATTTCTGATTATTTAATATAAATTTATTTTAAAGGGGTTTTCTAGCGTAATATTTAAAAAAAAAGATAAACTTTTTATTTTTGCATATTTCCATCTTCATGATAAGGAAAACATGCTTAAGAAAGGATTTACTCGAATTCAGTCTTGTTCGTCTGCTAGAGCCCATCAAACATATGTTCACATTTGGCTGATAAAATCGGGGTTTCAATGTATTATAATAGATATTCTGCATTCGAAGAAGTTTCTTATGAACGACTGTAGAATGATTTTGTTTCTACTTACTTGAAGTCAGCGGCGTAGCCAGATATTCGGGTTGGTGGGGGTTTGGTGAAAATCGAAATTACTGTCCAAACGGCATAATTCCGAAACTGTAATTTTTGAAGTTTTAAAATCATGCAGAATTAATTTTCCAGAAAATAGCAACGGTGTTCGGGTCGTCAAATGGTGGGATAACAAAATTCTCACAAGTTTCCTATCTCATGCCTCCACGCGAGTCGAAGTCTATTGATGACATTTGGTCCTTAGACCGGCGACGACTGGGTGCTATCAGCCTTCTGCCGATAGTAGCAGAATGAGAGGGTGCGAACACATCTAGTCGAGAAAACATTGCCATAAAAATGAATAGTTGATCGGAAATTAACCCCAATACGATTAATCTGACTATCGATGATCACGGGTCAATACGTATTGAAAATTCGCCGCGTCTGTTTTTATGAACCTAATTTCAAGCTCCGTTATTGCTAACAAGCTCGTGCATCAGGTTAACAATCCTTTATATTTCCCTTCAGTGTTCGTTATTGTCGCTCGTACACTTGTATTCCAAAAACAATCCGATATGGAAAATAAGAAATACTTTCCATGATTTATAACATCTCGCGCTATCTTTGCCTGTATAATGTGTTATCACTCGGTAGTTTTCAAGCCAATAAATATATCGTAGAGAAGAAGTAACAAATTCCGTCTAAATATTGTTTCAATAAATAGTGATCCGGCCCATTACGCAGGTAAGATTAGCTTACCTAGGCAATACTCCCACGGTCGGCTGTGTGGAGTTTATATTGCTTTTGTTTAAGGAACATAGGATACTCTCGGTAGCCGGCTGCCCAGAGTTTAAAAAGAACCAAAAACTAAACAAGATCTTTTCTTTTTCGAGTCATCGTGCACTCGAAGACTAACTAAACAACTACCTAATAAAATATACTTTATAGGTCGCATCGCTTGCTTGGAGTGAATCCTAGACCTGATACCCTTCCAAACTACCAACTCCGCGACACCTATGGAAGAGTCTGATGAATCGTCGTCCTTCCGCTAAGTAGGTGGAGCATCAACACTTCCTGTCTACCTTATCCTTTATCCTTCCCCGTGAACGATGAAGATGGGCACGGCCGGCTGTTGAGGTTTTAATTGTTGAATTTTAGACTCAGTAGGAATAATCACCACCTGAGGGCAGAGCAGTGGTTTAAACTCAGTGGGAAGAACTTCTCCACCTGAGGGCGATAGTTCAATTCGAATAGGTTTTCTTTTCTAAGAAACTCCAAAGAGTAGAGGGTAAGGAAATGTTCCTTCTCCCTCGCTCTACTGGAGCCCAATTAATCCAAAGAATAAAAAGTTCTGAATAAACTTATGTATTATTCCTTTAGATCAATTACAAAAAGTGATTTCATATATTGTTACATTTCCATTCCAACGGCTAACCTATTACCTACAGCGCACATGTTCTGCTAGTGATTGATACGTCTACCATCATATGTTGTGTATGGCAGCGATGTGCTTCTACCTACTTTTCTTATGTCTACGTAAAGTGACTATAGAGTATAGTCTGGCGAGCAAAGCTATTCTGTGTGCCCTGCAGTAAAAATTGTCATTTCAACACTTCCCCTCAATTTTTAAATTTAATATCTCTACAAATTCTTCAAACTTTTGACGTAAAAGGGGTTTTGTGAAAATATCTGCTTTCTGAAGTTCACTACGTACATATTTCAATTTGATCTTCTTTTCTCGTATCAGTTTCTCTTATAAACATATACTTTATATCAATGTGTTTTGTGCGTTGGTGACTCCTGGGTTCTTCGGCTATTTTGATACAAGGTATGTTACCCTTATTTATAGTGAATGGAGTTGATTGCACTCCAATCTCACGCAATAAATTGGACAGCCACATACCCTCCTTAGCTGCTCCGCAAAGTGATATTAGTTCAGCTTCTGTAGAGGATAGAACTACCATCATCTGTTTCTTCGTTGACCAAGATACCGTGTTCCCATACACGGTAAAGAGAGATCCAGAGATTGAGCGTCGTTCGTTTTCGTCATTCGCGAAATCTGCATCAGCGAACCCTTCAAGTGGAATCCCTTCTTGCAGCCTCATGTACACCAAGCGGAGGTCTCTGGTGCCTTGCAGGTACCTTAGGATGCGTTTGAGTCCGGCCCAATGGATATTCTGCGGGGAGCTCTGAAATTTTGCCAAAACATTAACTGCATAGCATGAATCTGGTCTTGACATTAGCGCCAGGTACTGGAGACAACCCAATAGACCCTTATAGGGCTCGTTGGTCAATTGTCCATCAGTTTTTGGCCACTTAGCATTTGGATCCATAGGAGTGCTGATTGGTTTACAATCTAGCATTCCAAATCGGGTTAAAATATTCTCTACATATGACTTTTGGGAAATAGTCAACCAATTGTCGTGGCGTTGGATATCTAGGCCGAGGAAATTTCTCACTTCACCTAAATCCTTCATTTTGAAATATTTAAAAAAATCGTTTTTAATCCAAACTATTTCAAGGATGTCCCTTCCAAAGATAAGGATATCGTCAACATACAATATTATGTATAGACTTTTATCCTTACAAATATACAAGCAAGTATCAGAATCCGTATTCTTAAACCCAAGACTTTTGATAATATTATTGAACCTTAAATTCCAGCTACGTCCTGCCTGTTTAAGTCCGTATAGACTTTTATTTAGTTTACATATTTTATTAGCATTGTCAAAACCGGGAGGAAGTCTCATATAAATCTCTTCTTCTAAGAATCCATTAAGAAACGCTGTTTTTACGTCCATCTGATGGATTAGTAATTCATCTTGCACAGCAATGGACAATAGTGCTCTTATGGTCACATTGAATTAATTGCCTTTCTCCCCTTTGGTAAATCTTTTATATTAGTCCAAGTATTATTTTCGTGCAATGCCCTCATTTCTTTCCAATGGCACGCTTCCAATTAATCCAATCATTGCGTTTCTTCAAGTCATCGATCTGCTGCGGAACTTACCCTGAATAATGTGATAGTACGAAACTTGTTTCGTAATCTCGGAGCCAGTTTGGGCGTTGAGTTATCCTCTGGCTATGGCGTTGAGAATTCGGTTCAACATCACCATTTTCAGAATAATTCTCGCCCCCAACATCCTCCGCTTCCACGAACACTTCTTCGTCACTATCGTCAATATTCTCTGGGACTTCAATAAGATTTGTTGGATCGGATGTATCTGAAATTGGAATATCAGCGACACACACATCTTTGCTTGATACTTTATGTATATCTTGCTGATGCAAACGAAATGGGAAAGATGATTCATCAAAAATCACGTCTCTGGGCACAATACTTCTTTTATTTTCTTCGTCCCACAAGCGATAACCCATTGGCGCATATCCTACCATCGCCAGTTGTTTACTTTTGGGTCCTAATTTTGACCGAATGTGTTTATTTATATGTGTATACGCTACACATCCAAACACTCTGAGATAACTCATATTGGGCTTTTCACCGAACCACATTTCGTAGGGGGTCTTCATAGTGTTGAGAGCATTCGTTGCACTTCGATTAGTGAGATACACCGATGTATATAATGCTTCACCCCATAGATACATAGGAACATTTCCTTCATGCATCATAGTTCTCACCTTTTCCATCAAAGTTCTATTCATTCTTTCACTCACCCCGTTTTGTTGAGGTGTGTATGGAACAGTAGGCAACATTTGAATACCTTTTGCTTCACAAAAATTCTTAAACTCTTGTCCAAAATATTCTCCACCATTATCTGTGCGTAATCTTGAAATCTTCGCAGAGAAATGAGAAGTAGCGAAAGCCTCATACTCTTGAAATTTTTGCAGAACGTCACTCTTGCGTCTTATCGGGTACGCTATGACAAAATGAGTATAATCGTCTACAAATGTCACGAAATATTCATGCCTAAGCTGACCAACTGTGGGTTAGGAAAAATCCGTACACAGTTCATCTCAAAATTGAAAACACAAAAGTTGACGAACTGAAATGTCTTGCCATGCAGGAAGGTTCTTAGAAACTATATGGGTTTCTGTAGAAAAGAAGATACTCCGATCGAAATAAACTTACGAAATTACAATAGACTGTTATGTTGCTTAGAACATTGGATTCAAAATGATTAGGTTTCGAATTTATATATCCACGAGCATCCAACCCCGGAATTATGAAATTTGATTACGATTCAAATGCAGAGACCAAATACCTGAAATGCTTGATGATTTTTTTTCAAATTTGAATCTTGGAATAAAGAGGATGTATTTACTTCAAATAAAAATGCTATACAAATCGACAGATTACAAGTGAAATGTAAAAAAGGGTATTTTGCGTTTAGAATTCATCTCATCAGTAAATGCCACCGTATTAGCACCGGTTAGACCCCAAGTCCGAAAAATCATAAGTGAAGTAGAAGAATCAAGCACAAAATCTCTGGTTTGCTAGTAAAAAAGTGCACGCGACTTGCTATGGTACATGGAAATCCTTTTTCGTAGCGGGACTCCATCATAGGTGGGTCTTCTTTCTTACATCTGGCCATTACAAATCACAGATGTGGATTCGTCCTCTTTGGCATTTTCATTCTAACTGAAAACTCTGCCTTTTGATTTGGAGTTAATGCACACAGTTTCTGCGGTTTTGCAGTTGCCGTTTTTACTTGAACAACTGTCACAAAGTTGGCAACCATTTGGGGATCAGGCGGCAGTATTGAAGACTGTGCTATTGATTGTCGGAGATGAGTTTTTCTTAGCGACTGCTGTCTACGGTTTATGATAGTGAGCCGTTTCATCAAAGAATGAGGATGTAGGAACCTGTCATTGATAACTGCAAAGCATGGTACTGTTTTGTGTTTTGTATTGTCGGATAAGGAAGGCAAGCCGCAATCTCGCGTAATCACCATTGAAATATCTAGGAATAATTAGTTTTTTCTATGTATCCTTTGTAACCGATTCCACTTTTCTATACAGCTACACTTTTAAAGGCCGTATCGCCAGTTCGGACCCATTAGAAATCACCCTGGGTTGCTGCGGACCCCCACGGACAAACATCGACTTTGTATGCTATCAATGTATTACCTTCAGTTTGTTAGGAAACAAGACTTGAAATTTCAATTCAATTTTTCTTCGCGGACCCCCAGCAACGACTTCACGGCCACCTAGGGGTCCGCGGACCTCACGTTGAGAATCACCGTTATAGATTGTTCTAGAAAATGATTTTATTTACCTGGAGCAATCTATCAAAATTATCATTATTGGATACCTGATATGATGGCATTGGATAGGGGTGACTTTCGCAAGCCTAAGCTCTGAAACCTGTAAGTTAATATTCCAAAACTCGGGCTAATACGAAAAGATTTGAAGTTACGTTATTTGACCAGACTTCCACTTTTGTTTTCCATATTCACACATCTCGACACTAAACGATTACTTCGGTAAGAACTAAAGTAACAGTTTTCTTTGTTCTTGAGACAATGCAAGCCGGATATAAGATAACTTTTTCGTTCGTTTCGTTGATTCGAACTGAAGTAGAAAATATATTGGATACAGCGACTGCTGTTCAATTCGGCACTTCCAGATAGATGCTATAATACAGTAATTTCTCCAAGATCTTCGATTCAGTTGAAACATTAGACATTTTACCAGCATGGGTTCAGAGAATTTTGCACAGCAATGCAAAGCATTTTGATTCGAGAGCAATATTTAAATGTCCCTAAGGGTTTTTGCAGGAACCGTTTAAAAAAAAATGTTGCTCGAGATCTCTGTTTTGTACAGCAAAACACTCCGTGAAAAAATTGCAGGGAATAATCTATTCTTCACAAAAAAGAATATAACTGTTTAACCCTTTCATGCCCTAGTTTTTTGAGTTCAGCCGGCGTCGGCGGTAAAACATGATGATGAGTTATGTTCTACCATAGACCATGCGGTAGACTTGGGTGGAACGCCCAACTCCTACTATGCAGAAGGCAAAAAAATTCTTCACATTTCCTTTCGATCATGCCCATATGAGCCTGCCTAGTTATAGTTTTCCGTTCTAAGTTTATAACTGATTCGCTCTAGAATACCTATCCGTCTTTCAATTTCATTGCTTTCGTTTCTCTTAGTCTCAAATTTGCCGAAAATAGCCAACAAAATCGATACAGTAGAACCTTGCGGCAATTAAAACATAGTAACAGCTATAAACATGCTTCAAAATTTGATAATAACTGGCAGACAAAAACATAATTTTATTGCAGAATACGATTCTCATTGTCAATCAAAATGCTCGTAACCAAAAATTTACAAAATCTGTAAGATTTTCAGATAGTTTAAATTTTGTTTTCTTTCATTATTTTTCTTTCTTGTACTACTGGAACTGTAGTACGGAAGGGCTCCCCGTAAGAATCACTTATTACAATTGCAGACGAAACGGGAAATGTCACCCCCTAAAACACTGCTTAAGGTCTATTGCAACGTCAGTCGATCGCGTGGGAATGAGCGCTTGTGTGCGCTTGAGACCGCGTTAATCGGATTAGAAGTGCTAGAGGGTTCACTAAATCATTGGGGCGTTTTTGTGTTTGCGAAATCTTGGGCGTAGTTACGCGTGGATGATCGCGATCGTCTTTGTGTATTATCGTGAAGGGCTCGAACGGTTGCATGTTAACGTATTTGATCGCGTGGGCGTTTGTTTGTCGCGCGGACAATATGGCGCGTATGCTAGTGTGTAACTTCGTGTGTATAAGTTCGATTTTATAACCGTGTGTCCATTCAGCTACATAATTTACAGTGTATAGTTCAGATGCTAGAAGAGAGTTGTCTATCACTATCAATTCTATCACTAGAGCTCCCAGTCATGTCGCCATGGAACGTGTTGTCTAGTGGATATGAGCGTCATTTTTTCTGATTAGCTGAACTGAAAGCATGAACTTAAGCTGCTAGAGCCGAGAGAAGGAACTTCCGGACGTAACCAATCCATGCCCGCGAACACGGGCGTTTGTAGGTTCACTCTTGAGATTGCTTTTCTAAATTTATAAGTGCTAAAACGTTCACTTAGTCACCGGGATGTCATCCTGTTTGCAAGATCGCAGGAGAAGGTGTGCGTGGATGATCGCGAAGAGCTCGAACGTTTGTATGTTAACGTGTTTGTCGCGTGTGCTAGCGTGTATGTAACTTCGTGTGTATAAATTCGATTTTATATCCGTGTAGCCATTCGCATATTTGCGTGTAGTCTTGAAAAATCGCGCGCGAACCGTGAATCTGATACTTTATTTGCAGTGTATAGTTGAGATGCTAGAAGAGAGTGAGTTCTCCCATAAGTCTAGAGTTCCCCTAGAGTAATTTTTCAGAAACCATGGAAAAAGAGGTAACTCCAAAAGAATTACTCTTCCATTCGTTCCAGCGTGATAATCTACGTAAAATGAAATAATCCCAATAACTGAAATAGAAGTAAAAAATGGTTGCGCGACAACTTACAGCAGTAAATATGGATGGTTCTTGATCAGTTTCTGACCCGTTGATATACAACACAATTTCTATTATGTCATAATTTCATAAAAGCTCCTGAAACCGCGCAGAGTAAGCGCACAACATTATAGTCAAAGAAGCTGCTTCTTTGCACAAGAAGAAATTGTTTACTGAATATCAAAAATAAGTTTCCACGCATTTTGCACTTATGCTTAGGGTTCGCAGTACCAATCCTTTTTGGCGAGAACCGGTACTACGGTATTAAAGCCCTCAGTACCGGTAATACCGGTACTCGAATATTTTTTTAAAAAAATCTAAAAAAGCTTCAAAGTGAAATTGATTGCTTAAGCTGATGGCCTTATTCTCAGATGATTGATTTGTGCTGATCAAAAAAACATGTTTATTGTTTTTAATTGCTTCGGAATGGCATAACTTATTTCAGCAGAAAATATTTTTCGTATGCGGCACCTTCTTTTATTTCGAAATCTGGGCCACTTTGAAATCAATAACTGCTAAGCGATGCGACTTTCGTCGTATTCAACAGATGGTAAATGTAAGGAACCCTGTCAACAACAGTAAATCAAAGCGAGAATGGCAGTAAATCCGAGCTGGTTACACGCTTTTCTGTAAACCTCGACGTTTATGTCGTTTGTCTACTATTCTCTAATGCATATCAAGGCTCTTTGCTTTCCTGTAAACTATGGAGTTTTGCTGAATTTTCCGATCACCAATAATTACAAATCGCCCCATTAGAAGCAGTTCACCAAGTCTAAAATTGTTAGCTACTAAATAGCTGTTCGTTCTTTTATAGTAAAGGTTTAAGAGCAAACCAAATACAGACATGACTTAGACCATAGCCTTACTACGCGCCACCCAGTGAATAATGGACCCAATCATAATGTCGCTAATAAAAAAATCATAGCAAATTTTTACGTCTATTACGCTAGATGTGAATATTATGAAATTTAGTACAAGATCGTTAAAATTTAATTTGGACAAAATAGTGCAGGAATTTAAATATACCGTTCAGTACAACGGGAGCTAGTAATATTTAATATTATTTTGAAACAGGTCCCCCTAGAGTCTATATATTTTTCATAAAAAATTTTATGGTGATTTGTTCAGTACCGGTATTACGGTACCAAAAATGGGTCTGTATTCCCGGGATTTTACCGGTACCACAACCCTACTTATGCTTATCAGGTTCCTTGTGTGTATCAAGCTGCCCGATCAGTTTATCTGGCTGAAAATCCAACGTAAAATTAAATACTCTATTGTACTTAACAACGTCCTTTCTGGATCTAATGTTCTTCGAGTACGTTGAAATTTTCGGGTCAACCTTTCAAATAAAATAAAAGGAAAAACCTATTAAGTTATGTAAATGGAAATTTGAAGGAGTTCCAGAATCTACTGCTGATTATAATTGTATTATGTCTCAGAACTACAGAATACATTCGAACTGCAGCGGTAATAATTTGGGTCTGAAAAAGATTAAAAATAGAAAATGTATAATCCGGATTATTTTGAGATACCTTCATAGAAGGCAAACTAAGTTGAACCAAATGTGAATACCGAGCAATATATTTTTCATCGCGGAAATTAATCGGGTAAATTGTGTTTCGACTTAGATAGATCAACTTGGTGGCTGCTAGACACTGAATTTAAAAATTCCACCCAACTTGAAAGAACGGTTTAAACGACTAGTCGAAACGGATACATATCTGTTCAATTTTTTCACTTATATTAGAAAAAATCTTAAAGTTTACATAGTCTCAAAGCTCATAAGAAAGTTCACAAAAATCGATTTTGACATTAAAAATGTCTTACTCCACTATCTGGGGCTAGGTGTCATTCTAAAATCTAAACTATCTCCCATGTAACGAAACTATGTAAGGTTTGCACGCTTATAACTCCGATATTACTAGATGGATTTTAATCATTCATACACCAACCGATTCAGAAACACCTAACTTAAATATTGGTAATAATTTAATATCTCCCCAATAAAAGTAGACTTTTGGAAATTGGTAAAATTAAAAAGTTCACAAAAAACGGGAAAAATACCATTCGCGAGGCAGATTTCTCAGACACAGCCGTCAAAATAGGGCAGCTTAGTTGCTCAATGAAACACGAAAAGTCATAAATAGAAGCAACGCATGTCCGTTTAAATCAGTTGTTGCTCTTATCCCACACGAGCAACGTCGTCTCCGGGCGATGCAATAAACGCTATCGGTTTTCGGTAACGTTGGCATTTGCACACACTCGCACCTAAGTGACTAAACCATATACGGTTAGTTTATAAATAGAGGTGACGCGCACCCGTTTGAATCAGTTTTTGTTCTTATGTCGAACGGGTAAGATCATGGCTGAAGCGTCTGGGCACTACAATAAGCGGTAGACGCTTTGCATTTTCGGCAGCGGTGGCCGTGTGCGGATTTGTCGGGTACCAGCATGGTGTTACAGAATGATTTGCAAAGTGGGTGGGCGGGGTGGTTTGGATTTAATTCAATACGGTGTGTGCTGCTTAAGAGTGTTGCGATGGAAAAAAATATATTTATTTTTATACATGCGTGTGCGTTGTAACTTGTTAATCCATGTTTACGGCGCTTTGTAGCTGCGTAGGGTAAAGAGCCAATTGGTTTTCATGTTTCATATTTCGGTTATATGTTTTTTATCAGTAAGGCATCTGACAACGTGCTTCTGTAGTTATTGCACTGTTCAGCAGCGTAGTATTTTATATAGGAGAGTACACTCAGGTTTTTTACGCGGATTTTGAAATTTACGCGGTTTTCATTAACGCGTTTTTTTTTAAATTTACGCGGTTTTCATTTACACGGCCTGTATCCCCTGCGTGAAAAATCTGAGTGTAATTGCATCGGAAACAATCACATTCCCAGCAGAACTTTTTGTTTTCTAATTTCAAACACTTTTGTTTCGTACTGCACACAACGGAAAATTTTAAAACAGAACATACCGTCCCAGCAGCAGTTGAAGCGGGTGTTCTTTTTCGATTCAAATTCAAGCCATGTCTTAAGCGTTACTGGACTTAAAATTGTTTTCCCAGTTTAACCAGTCAGAATATCTGTCCTACCCTATGTATTTAAAACACAGTTCTAATGCGTTTTAAGGTATACATCAAATACGGTTGGGTATACTAATTTAAATTTTAAAATAAATCTGTTTTAAATTATGAAACAAACCGCTGTACTGAAGATATAATTATGTCAGTCCTATTACCACATAAAACACCTATATAACATAAAACGCTGCAGAATTGGTTTAATAATACAATGTTTACACTACAGAGTTATAACACGTTTTAATAATTAGCAACAAGAAAAATGTCACCAAGATAGCATAAAAACCCGTTTTAACTGGTAGTGCGAACGTTGCATAACAATGTAATTTATCAAATAATTTCATTTTTCCACCACTAATCGATCAAGAAATACTTACACTTAAGATTGTTTACTTAAGTTCATTAGTACATTATTGAACATTTAACTGGAAAATGAAATTTCATATTTTATGGAGAATCTGTATATTTCCGTTGGCGGGCGTGGGTTTCCTCATCACAGTTCTCAATATAGAACTTTTCTTTTGAATATATTTTCTGGACAGACTAGCCTATTTTTACTAGATGGATCAGCCAAATAATGCCAATCACCTAGTGATATACTTGATTAATTAATAGATTACCGTTAAAAGACCTTCAATAAATTATGTTTTAATGGGGAGGGTATATAGCAAATTGTGACATATGAAAACAGGCGAGTAAACAAGAACGTGTGTCGATATGTGTGATAGATAAAAAAGCTATATTTTTAATGTCACCGTGGTCGTGTCCTGTACACAACCCTTTAATTTTTTTTTATCACTCTTGTGCACTGGTTTCCTTTGTCTAACAAAAATGCATTTTTGGAACCTGGGAAACGAGTTTGCAACGTTATTTAGTTATTTTCCAAATTTTTGTTGTCCTGGGAGTTCTTCCACTTCTACTGAGGTTGAAAATTCCGTACAAATTCCGGACAAATCCGTACAAGTATTTTTTCCGGACACACGACCAAAAATCCGTACTGTCCTCCCAAATTCCGTACAGTTGGTCAGCTTATTCATGCCCATCGTAAGTGCTCTGTTCCATTCGACCACAAACGTCAGAATGTATTAGCTCCAGTGGTCTACTTGACCTGACCTTGAATGATCTGTCAAACGGTCGTCTAGACTGCTTTCCAATTATGCATGGTTCGCAAACAATTGGATCCTTGATAATGGTTGATGGTTTCACATCCAAACCCTCAACCATACCTTGTTCACCCATTTTCAACAAACGAGATTCATTTACATGCCCCAATCTACGATGCCATAAGTTTTGCCGAGAATCTACTTCTCCCAAGCAAATGTTTTCGCTGTTTGGAAAGAGGTCCAGGTGATAGAGTCCATTGACTCTGCATCCTGCACAGGCAATGGAACTTTAACTAAAAATGCTCCCTCTTGCCTTGCTAGCACACTCACTGCCACCACCAGTTTTCCTTCCGCTGTTGCCACTGTATTCGCCATTACCCTTGTTGCCGATGCCGCTACTTAAGTTCACGTCAGCCATTTGACGCTCTAAGTTCAAGCGTCGTCTTAGTGTGAAACAGTTTCTTCTCTTGTGCCCAACCTTTTTGCACTCAAAACACACTGTGGTCTTCTTAGTTTTCTTTGGGATTCCTGAAGAAGCTCCCACCATGGCGACCGGTTGGTTTTCACTACGACCCGCAACGCGACTGGCAGATTCCTCAGCGTCTAGAAAAATACGCTGGATCTGTTCTCTAGACATTTTGTACAGCTCTTCCTTACGAATTACAAACAGCGCACCTAACACGTGTTTATAGGAATCCGGAATGGTCACGAGTAACGAATTTATGACTTCGTTATGGGGTAAAGCCTCTTCCATACTGACTAACTGCCTAATGAGTTCTTGATGAACCGTGAATAGTTCCATTAGCGATCCGAAACGTTCGGTGCGTAGAGTGTAGAGACGGGCGCGCAGACCCAACATTGCTGTACACCCATGGTTTTGATATAATTCGACTAGACGATTCATTATCTCCTTGGCATATTTACACTGAAAGACATGCCCCATGGCATCGTCATCCAGTGCCATCCAAAATTCATTAACGGCAGTGTCATCTTCTTTCATTCGTTTGTCGAGTTTTGCTTTTCGTGCAGTTTCCTGCTCGGCTGTTTCATTTGCCGCTGGCTGAGCAAAATCTTCTTCAAGGGGTGTCTTTTCTAATGTATGTAAAATTCCCTCTTGTTTCAGGTGCTGTTCCATTCGCTTCTTCCAGAACGGGAAGGATTTTTCATCTCCCTTGAAAAGGGGTACGACCACTCTCTTAATTCTGTTTTCCATTATTTCTGTTAGGAAAAAGAAAAAAAATCAAATTGAAATATTCCCAGTATATCTGGGCCCATAACCTGTTGAATTTTAGACTCAGTGGGAATAATCACCACCTGAGGGCAGAGCAGTGGTTTAAACTCAGTGGGAAGAAATTCTCCACCTGAGGGCGATAGTTCAATTCGAATAGGTTTTCTTTTCTAAGAAACTCCAAAGAGTAGAGGGTAAGGAAATGTTCCTTCTCCCTCGCTCTACTGGAGCCCAATTAATCCAAAGAATAAAAAGTTCTGAATAAACTTATATATTATTCCTTCAGATCAATTACAAAAAGTGATTTCATATATTGTTACATTTCCATTCCTACGGCTAACCTATTACCTACAGCGCACATGTTCTGCTAGTGATTGATACGTCTACCATCATATGTTGTGTATGGCAGCGATGTGCTTCTACCTACTTTTCTTATGTCTACGTAAAGCGACTATAGAGTATAGTCTGGCGAGCAAAGCTATTCTGTGTGCCCTGCAGTAAAAATTGTCATTTCAACATTAATGTGGGTCGGATTGGTATGAATTCCTAATTACCATTTCCTAAGCAACTCTTATTAGATAATTAGCAGTCAAACATGATGAAGTCAGTGTGCAATCCGCCTAAATCATCGTCACAACACAACGCAACGCAACGCATTTTAGTGTAGAAGTTGTAACCCGTCAGGGTCACAATTTAGCACTGGGTGGAAATACACTCTATTCGTGCATACTCTCTCCGTAGAGTGTGTTGTTTACGAAAATTTTTGCTCACCGCTGTTTCGATACCGTTCACATTTAGTTTGTAAAAATTTGCGCGTTTGTGAACGGTTTTGTGCGTGCAGATAGGTGTAGTAATTTTTGTTTTATGTTTGTATATAAGAAACATAGGGTTTAGGTAGGTCACCGCTCTCCTCTCGCTGTAAAAGTGATAGCTAACTATGCTGTACCATAGCAATGACAGCTATGCGGCGGTGTGGTTTTGGTGGTTGTTTGGTTAAGTGAAAATGGCGGCCATCTAGATAAGGACCACAGCCAGGAACAGACGTTCCAAATTTGTTTCTTTTTTCGGGACAGTTTCCCGCCACAGTAACTCAGTTTAGTGCGCGCGTGCGACGGCAAATTAAATCCGTCAATAGTGTCGGTGTGTGGTCCAGGCATTTGTGAAAAGTCCTGGTGTAGGGTCGCCGAAACGGAAAGCTAACCGCCAAGGAGCCACTCGCTTCCCCGGCTAAATAAAAAGGACCATAGTGACACCAGTACCGTTCTCACTGTGGAGGATCAGGCGAACGAGCCTAGCTCTCCTCCACAGACAAGGAGAACGAAGCAGGGCGGACAAAGGTTCCCCCTGTGGTAGGTTATTGCGGTGCCTACCTGGGCCATTCACGGGGAGAGAGTGGACCCGGCGATTATTCGCCCCGTCGCTTGGGAGGTTCCAACAAAAGAGCCTCGCTCGCCTCCCTGGCTTATTGAAAAGGACCGCTGCGATAGCAGCCAACGATACCAGCAGGAGAACTCGGCCGTCGGAGTCCCGGCCGGTCGGATAAACCCCCGCCTTCCGCCATCGTCAAAAGCAGCAACAGCAGCAGTGAAGTGGAGAAGGAGTGAAATAAACACGGTAAATTTAGTTTATTTTGTTTGTTTATCTCTTTTGTTGTAAATCGAAAATTCGAAATTCTGTAGAAGCACCTAGGCCGCCCTGAAAAGAAGGGTCCGCCGGGCAAACAAGAACCCGAGTAGTGGGCAAACCCCTACTTACATTTAGCGCACAGCGCAAAACGCGCTCAAAAAATATTTTCCTATATTGGAAAATATGTTTTTCTTTCTGAGTGTGGGGTGCTTCTACTAAATCGAGGATTTTCGTAGAACAGTGGTGAGGTTTCTTCCGCAACATTTTTCCGCGGTCGTATTATTTATTTATATTTTTTGGATTTTTTGCATTTTCCTTTTTTGTCTGTATTTGCGGATTGCGTTGTTTGTGTTTGTTCTGCCGGACGAGTAGTTTGAAGGTTGTTGTTATTATTTGGTTGTGGTGGCCAATCGCCTTGAATTCTCAATCTGGTTTGAGACATTTTTGGAACAGCTTGATTTCCTGAAATTTTAAGGGAATCGTTAGTGGGCGAAAAATCGGAAATAATACTGTGTCAGTACTTACATACTTTGTGTCTTGGTGATTTCTTCCAATATAGCGCGAGTTATGATGGCGTTGGGGAGATATAACCAAGCGTGTGTGTTCATGTGCGTCGATCATTTGCATTTCGATGAGCTGGACTTTGAGTTGCTATCCCGAAGCATTTTTATGTCTCCTGATTCGGATCTTTCGGGTGTCCAGCGGCAGCGGCGTTTTCGGGGAATTTTGTCGCATGAGCAGTCGTCTCGGAGGGAATTAGTTCGTAATTTTCGGGGTGACGTGGGTGAAGAAAAGGAGATCTGCCTTGGTAAATTAGTAATAATCAAGGAAGATCTCCAGTACCGGTGCCCAAACAAGGAGATTTACCTAACACGATTGCTTCATTTGGGGTCTAGGCACCAGGTTATCCGAAATTATGCGGCAGGGGAGGTCAACCAGGAAATTTCGAGGTTGCTGGAGGAATTTCTAGCAGTTTATGCCAGTCATTTCAGTGACGAACAGGCTTCCTCCAGACAACCAAGAAGCGGAGGATGGAGAAATTTTGGGAGATTTGCTGAGTACAGACGTACCTGCAATTCCACAGGGACCTGTTGCGTGTCTTGTGCGAGATGAGGGACGAGATTCGACAATTACGACAGCAATCCGACGATAATAGAGCCCTAGCGTCTCAGGGGTCTGATGCTTTTTCAAAAGCTACTGAAACGCTAATGGGTGGGATTGCTTCACTGACAAAAATTTCGTCAGTTTTGAGAAAGACGGTTCAAGAAGTTGTCTCACTTCGCGAATCCGTCAGTGAACTTCGGGCACTAGTACATCAGAAGGAAAGTGCTTCCGAGAAGGATCTGCAGATCGATCTGGAAGATTTGCGTTTGATGGACGTATCCGATTCACGCGATGCACCAGAGATTCCTCGTCCAACACTGGCGCCCAATCCCGATCATTTTGTGTTTAAGGGAGGATACTCGGGTCAACAAAATCTATGTCCATCACTTCCAATCGAAAAACCGAAACAGAATACTGGATTCGCAGCCCTGTACCAAACTCAGAATTGACCCAACAGCTGGCGGGACCATCATATCCGAACTTTTCGATATCCACCACTGCGGGAAACGGATCGATGATGGCCCCCAGGAATTACTCGCGAAACCCGCAACGCGTCGCTGATTGGAAGATTTGGAAGTATGCTGGAACTGATGAAGGAACTGGACTAAATGAATTTTTGAACACCGTTGCGAGTTACGCGGCGTATGAACAAATGGGCGAAGACGAACTTTTCAATTCTGCGATGCATTTGCTCACTGGCAATGCTTTGCCCTGGTTCCAGGCTATGCGTGCGCAAAACCGGTTGTTTAACTTGAACCATCTTGTATGCGAGCTCAAGGTAAATTTTGTACATCCTGAACTTGATGCTACGCTCAAGATGAAGGCTCTCCATCGCCGACAGGTGCGTAACGAATCTTTCCAGGAATATTTCCTGGAAATGGAAAAAAAATATTTTGTGCTATTACGATGTGCTCAAGCGGAACATGAACCCCAATTATAAACAAATGCTGATTCTCAGGCCAGTGAACACGCTTTCAGAATTGATGAGTATTGGTAAATCGATCGAATCCTCCAAGACGCCGATTTATCAAAAAGTTTTCGGTTCTTCTCGGGAAGTTGCTGCTTATTCTGATAATCCACCTCAAAACAAACAAAAACAAAATCAGCAAAACCAAAAGGAAGGGTGGACAGAATAACGACAACGCAAAATCCAAAAACGTTTTGGAACAAGAACGCCAAACCGGCAGGTCTTGAATCAACAAGCCTCTTGACAACCAGAAAAAGAAACAGCGAGAGAATCAGGACGGCAAGAATCTCGAGGGAAACAATCAAAAACCGATCGAACCGCCGCAGAAACCTATAATGTGTCTAGAGTATTTGTGGAAAAGCATCGTCCTCCCGTGCATCTGCTACAATTGTGGAGACAAAGGACACGAACATGAGGAATGCGGGAAACCAAATCGGGTCTTCTGCATCGTGTGTGGTTTTAAAGGATTTGATATTTCTCGTTGCCCTTACTGCCTAAAAAACGGGATCAGAACCAACTGAAGTCGCAGTTGGCAGTAAAGCAGCGCTCCAAAGAACTAACAATCCATCCCAAGATTTTCGATTGTTTTCGACCGGCTTGTGATGAGGACTATGATAATTCATTGTCTGTCGAAACCATCGTCCTTGACGACCCGTTCAATAGCCGTCCATTTGCGATTGTCGCAGTGTACGGCAAATCCTTCAAAGCCTTGCTCGACAGTGGTAGTAACGCCACGATTATGACTAAAAAGCTATACCGAAAGTTTTCGAAAAGTCCCTTGAAAAGTTTGGAACGACCATTCGAACTACGTTCTGGAAATGGTCAATCCTTACCAACCATTGGACAAGCATATCTCCCGCATACTTTTCGAAATTTGACAAAGGTCCTATGCACTCTTGTAGTAGAGCATCTAACCGTCAACTCCATTCTTGGTATGGACTTTTGGCGCGCCTTTGGGATTTCTCCTTAGATACAAAACTGTGCTCTGTTGAACTCAGGTCAGGAATCGGAAGACGACGAAGAAGACGAAGTACCGCGTGAGTCGATGCTCACTTCGGAACAGTTAGCGCGCGTAGAAGAAGTAAAGAAGTGTTTCCAGGTAGTTGAGTACGGAAAGCTAAGCCGAACCTCATTCACAGAGCACAGGATTGTCATCAAAGATGAATTCCAAGGTGCGGCACCCGTTTGCCGATATTCTTATCACATGAGCCCAAATAAATGTCTGGGAAGAAGTTGACCGATGGCGGTCTATGGGAATTATCAAGGAGTCTGATTCGGATTGGTCGCTTAATATTGTGGCGGTCACGAAACCAGACGACTCGATTCGCCTTTGCATGCACGCTAGGCCTCTCAATGAGCGTACTGTACGGGATGCATACCCTCTGCCCCACCCTGTGCGAATATTGGGCGGCTTACACAAGGCGAAGTACCTGTCTATTATTGACTTGAAGGAGGCCTTTCTCCAGGTACCCCTGGCTAAGGATAGTCGCAAATATACCGTTTACAGTGTTCCCGGCAGGGGTATGTTCCAATTTACTCGTCTACCATTTGGTCTCGTCAACATCCCCGCTACTCTGGCGCGACTGATGGACCAAGTTCTAGGACGAGGAAAATGGGTCCCTTACGTTTTCGTCTACCTAGATGACATCATCGTGGTAAGCGAAACGTTCGCAGAGCAAAGCAGTGGCCGATTGTCTAGCAAGAGCCAACTTAACCATCAATTTGGAAAAATCCCGTTTTGGAATCCCCGAACTTAAGTTTCTTGGTTATTTGTTGAATCGCGACGGACTCAAGGTCAATCCTGACAAAATTCAACCGATTCTCGACTACGAGAGACCGGTTACCCTGACGAAACTATGTCGTTTCCTTGGTATGTGCGGTTATTACCGCCGCTTTATTGATCGGTTCAGTGAGGTCACTGCTCCCTTGACCGATCTGTTCAAAACGAAAACCAAGAGCTTAGTTTGGAACTCCGAGGCAGAACTCGCGTTCCTTAAAATTTAGGAACTTCTAGTCACTCCTCTAGTTTTAGTCCCACCAGAATTCTACAAAAAGTTCAGACAGACGCTAGTAACGCAGCAGTCGCTGCTGTTCTGGTGTAGGAGTATCTCGAAAGTGAGAAAGTAGTTGCTTACTTTTCGCGCAAACTAACCACTCCCCAAAGGAACTATCATGCAACTGACAAGGAAGGTCTGGCGGTGATAATGGCGGTTGAACACTTCCGAGGTTACTTGGAAGGTTATCATTTTCGACTGGTCCTGATTCGTCAGCGATTACATGGATACTTAAGACTAAATGGAAAACCAGTTCACGTTTAAGTCGTTTAATCGTTTAGAATTGCACCTCTAAGACATGTCTATTGAGCACCGGAAAGGCAAGGACAATATCGTTTCTGATGCGTTATCCCGGGCCGTAACAGCCGTTTCAGCTTTGTCCACCTCAGACTGGTACTGTTCCATGAATTCCAAAGTTATCCAAAATCCTGACGACTATGCCGAATTCAAAGTAGAAAATGATCAACTTTTCAAGTATGTAAACTCGAAAGTTGTTCCGTGCGACTCGTGGTTCAGTTGGAAACTCGTCCCAGCTCCCGAGTTCCATCAAGATTTGATCCAACGTACCCACGAAAATTTGCTTCACGTGGGATACGATAAAACGATCCACGAAGTGCAGTTGCGATATTACTGGCCTCGTATGGGATCGGAAATATGAAAGTTTATTCGAGAATGTGGGACGTGCAAGGAAATCAAAGCTCCTCGTCCCAGTCCAGCCCGAAATGGGTAAGTCGCGTACGACTAATGCACCATGGCGAATGGTTTCTGTAGATATTGGTCCTCTTCCAAAAAGCAAACGTGGCAATCAACATTTGCTTGTCGTCCTCGACGTCTTCAGCAAGTACGTCATGTTAACACCCGTTCGCAAAATTGCTAGTACGTCACTCTGTACGATAATGCGCGAACAGTGGTTCAATCGCCATGGTAGCCCGGAAATTCTGCTAAGCGACAATGCCTCTACTTTCACCTCGAAGAAGTTCAGTCAATTCATAAAAGAAACCAGCGCCAAACATTGGCTGAACTCCCGCTATCATTCGCAGGCTAACCCAGTGGAGCGAACAAATCGCTCGATAAACACCGCAATCCGGGCATATGCTCGAACCGAACAGCGTAACTGGGATGTCCACATCAGTGATGTGGAGCGCATCCTACATACTACCGTTCATTCCTCCACTGGGTTTCGTCCTCATTTCATTATACACGGGTGTGAAATGGCATCTGCCGATGACTTCAGCAGGATTTCCGGTGAGAGTCACTTAGAAAAAAGACACCAACTGTTAGACAAAATCCGGGAGATTGTGGTCAAAAATTTGGCAAAGGCAACCGAGGGCATTCGACACCAGTACAACTAAAGGCATCGCAATTTTGCCAAGCCGTTCGACGAGGGACAAATGGTGTACCGTAGAATCATGAAGTTAACTCCGCTAGCGAATGACGGATCTCAATAGTAGCATGTCTGTAATAATATACGTACCTGGAACTATTGAGAACCAGAGCTACAGGTCCAAAGCCCTGGTAAAGGAGGATGGTTGTGATGATCTGGGCCGCGCTCACCACGTAAAGCAAGATAGGTCATAACCCCAATTCCAAGGCGTGAAGCGACCCGTGCCGAGGGATGAGTGATCGAGGGGGTGAAAAAGATGCTCGATCGTTAACGGAGCCTGTGGGGTACCTGGGCAACCCCCACAGTAAGCGTCCCTTACCACGTTAATGCGGAGCTCTGGCGTGGCAGACATTTATTCTCGCGCTACTCGAGGGTACAAACATGGAGATAAACAAAAACAAAACAAATAAACAAACGGAGGTGCCAAACCCCTTTGCTAGAGGTGGTTTGGCGAGGTCTCCCCCCCGTGGGGAGAGTAGTGGAGCGACGAGTGCTGCATCTGATAGCACCAGTGACCCCCCAGCAGTGGTAGGAAATAGCCCTACCAACGCACTGGACGGGCCACTATCCGCGATGCGCAAAGTGGTGGAGCAGCTCGATTCAATAATCGAGTTCACTAGCGCAAAGCAAAACATAAGCAAGGAGTTGAAGCAGAGCCTCCTGGTGCTCCGGAAAGCTGTTCGTGTCGCAAGACAGGAACAGCAGGCTTACGCCAAGAGGGTAGAATGTCGGGAGAAGTCCGACAGAGAAACCCAGACAGTGGCCTCCAAGATGGAGGGAAGAGAGAAGGTCGATACAGATACTCAGACAGTGGCCTTCACCTTCTATGGAGCAGCCATGTCGCTCGAAGCGGCGGCCGAGTTCCCCTCGAAGGGAAAAGGCAAGGGCAATCGCAAGACGGCGTCGAACGCGAAGCGCCCTAGGAAGTCGCCAGGCGATGGTGCAGAAACCGACACCACACGGCGTGCAACCGTTAAGGCCAAACGCCGTCTGGCCGAGGTAAGCGAGGGCGAGAGTGATCTCGCTGAGCAGAGCGTTGGTACCAGCAAACCGGCGCGACCGGGGCCGGGGGTGTTAACCCCTGGACGCTGGTCACCAGGAAGAAGCCGGCACCGACACCGGAGGTACCGCGGCCCGCGAAGAAGGCCAAGGACAGAGGTGAGGCCTTGTGGTTAAAAACCGACAAGGACAAATACGCCGACGTCCTAAAGTCGATGAAGGCGGCGGAAAGCCTCTCGGCCCTTGGGCAAGATGTGCGTAGCGTGAGACGCACCAACACGGGAGAAATGCTTCTGGTGCTGAAGCAAGGCGCACAATCCAGTGCGGTGTACAAGGCCTCTCCAGTGCAAGCATCTGGACGAGTTCATGACCGCAGAAGATGTCGTCGCAGCCGTTAAGGAACAATGCGACGTGACAATCGAGCTAGCCTCCCTGCGTTTTAGAGAGGGACCCTCTGGCACCCAAGTAGCCTATCTCAGGCTACTGAAGGCGGATGTCAAAAAGGTAACGAGAAAGGTAAGCTGAAGATCGGCTGGTCGGTATGCCCAATTAGCATACCCCAGCCGCCTTCAGTGGATAGGTGCTATCGGTGCCTTGAGTCCGGCCACAAATCCTACGAGTGCAAGGGCATAGACAGGAGCAAACTATGTCGTCGCTGCGGCGAGGAGGGGCATAAGAAGCGGGGTTGCACTAGGGCGCACAAGTGCCTTATTTGCACCGCTAAGAAGCAAGCCCATAATCATGCTATGGGTGGACCTTCCTGTCCCTTCGGTGAGGTAAATAAGAAGAAGCCGTGAACGTCACACAGCTAAATCTTAACCATTGTGCAGCATCCCAACCGCTGCTGTGGCAGTCGGTCTCGGAGTCGAGGACAGATGTCGCCCTCCTATCAGACCCGTACAACATCCCTGCCGGCAACGGCAATTGGGTGTCGGACGGGTCTGGAATGGTGGCAATCTGTACAACGGGACGGTTCCCGGTTCAAGAGGTAATACACTCCTCCGCCGAGGGTGTGGCGATTGCCAAGATCAATGGTGTGTTCTCTGCAGCTGCTACGCTCCTCCAAGGTGGCCCATAGAACAGTTCAACCAGATGATCGACAGGCTCTCGTCAGACCTAGTGGGCTAGAAACCGGTAGTCATAGCGGGAGACTTTAACGCTTGGGCAGTGGAGTGGGGCAGCCGCTGTACAAATAGCAGGGGTCAAGCGCTTGCGAAACTCGATACTGTGCTAGCTAATAATGGTTCCGCTAGTACATTCCGTAGAAACGGGGTGGAGGCGTGGATTGACGTAACATTTGCCAGCCCGAGTCTGGCTCCAGGCATGGAATGGAGGGTAGACGAAGGCTACACCCATAGCGATCACTTAGCAATCCGCTTTAGGATCAACTATGGTGTGCAGCATCCGAGGGCGGGAGATCCCCGTCAGGTACGCGGGTGGAAGTCCAATCATTTGGACAGCGAAGCTTTCACCGCGGCCCTGGGACTGGAGGCCACCACCGACAGTGTAAGCGGGGATGCGCTGGTAGCTGTTCCATCACACGCGTGCGACGCCACTATGCCGATAAAAACACTGCCAAGAAACGGCAGATGCCCGGTATACTGGTGGAGTGCCGAGATTGCAGCTCTACGGTCAGCCTGCCTCAGAGCTAGACGTAGGAAACAAAGAGCTCGCACCGAGGATGCAAGAGAGAACCGCCGTGAAGTGTTTCGAGCCGCGAAATTGGCCCTTAACAAGGCCATTAAAAGCAGCAAGAGAGCGTGTTTCGACAACCTGTGTGAGAGTGCCAACGCGAATCCGTGGGGTGACGCCTACAGGATCGTGATGGCCAAGACCAAAGGGGCTCTTCACCCCCAGAACGGTCTCCGGACCAGTTGGCGACGATTATCGAAGTACTCTTCCCGGCTCAAGCCACAAGCCCCTGGCCACCTGCACTACAAGACAGTGCGGGCACGGCCGAAACGGTGGCTCCGGTGACGAATGAAGAACTACTCGCAGTGGCTAAATCCCTAGTAAGGAACAAAGCTCCAGGGCCGGATGGAGTTCCAAACAACGCTCTCAAGGCAGCGATTATAGCGAACCCGAACATGTTCAGGCTAGCTATGCAGAGGTGCCTTGACGAGTGCCGTTTCCCCGATAGATGGAAAAGGCAGAAATTGGTGCTGTTGCCGAAGCCCGGGAAGCCGCCAGGCGACCCATCGGCGTACAGTCCAATCTGTCTGATCGACACGACTGGCAAACTGCTTGAGAGGATTATCCTCAACAGGCTAACCCCGTACGCGGAAGGTACGGACGGCCTGTCAAGCAACCAGTTTGGCTTTCGGAAGGGTAAGTCCACAGTGGACGCTCTCAACTCAGTGATAAATACTGCCGAGATAGCGATCCAACGAAAAAGGCGAGGCATTCGATACTGCGCGTTAGTGACACTCGACGTGAAGAACGCATTCAACAGCGCAAGCTGGGATGCCATCGCGCTCTCGTTACACCGGCTTAGCCTACCGGTGGGTCTGTACCGGATCCTGGAAAGTTACTTCCAGAACCGCGTACTGCTATACGAGACCGATGCCGGTCAGAAAAGGGTTCCGATTACCGCCGGAGTCCCACAGGGCTCGATCCTAGGCCCGGTGCTATGGAACCTCATGTATGAAGGGGTTCTGAGACTGAAGTTCCCTCTTGGGGTCAAGATCGTCGTCTTTGCTGACGACGTAACCTTGGAGGTCTACGGGGAGTCAATCCCTGAGGTAGAACTAACCGCAGAACACGCGATCAACACGGTGGACGAGCGCGAGAGGCCTGGAGCTCGCTCATCATAAGACGGAGGTAGTTATCGTCAACAACCGCAAGTCGGCACAACATGCAGTTATCCATGTGGGAGAAGTCGCGATCACTTCACAGCGAAGTCTGAAGTCTCTCGGAGTCATTATAGACGACAAGCTGACCTTCGGCAGCCATGTCGACTATACATGCAAGAGAGCGTCGGCTGCTGTTGCGGCTCTATCGAGAATTATGTCCAACAGCTCAAAGGTGTGCGCCAGTAGACGTAGGTTACTGGCAGGCGTTGCCGTATCTATCCTCAGGTACGGCGGCCCGTCATGGTGAAGAGCACTGAGGGTAACCAGTTACCTACAGAAACTGGAGAGCACCTACCGCGTGATGTGCCTCAGAGTGATATCTGAAGTCTCTCGGAGTCATTATAGACGACAAGCTGACCTTCGGCAGCCATGTCGACTATACATGCAAGAGAGCGTCGACTGCTGTTGCGGCTCTATCGAGAATGATGTCCAACAGCTCGAAGGTGTGCGCCAGTAGACGTAGGTTACTGGCAGGCGTTGCCGTATCTATCCTCAAATACGGCGGCCCGTCATGGTCAAGAGCACTGAGGGTAACCAGTTACCTATAGAAACTGGAGAGCACCTACCGCGTGATGTGCCTCAGAGTGATATCTGCCTACCGCACGCTACCATCTGGCGACCGAGGTCACCTTGGTGCGCCCGCGGGCTCCTCTATTTCCACGTAGCTCGAAACATTCCTCATCATCCCGAATGACCAGCCCGACTGGCATCATGCTTGCTATCACGCAGGATGCATCGTGTGATACCGGTAACACACGATGCATCCTGCGTGATAGCAAGCATGATGCCAGTCGGGCTGGTCGTTCAGGATGATGAGGAGTGTTTCGAGCTACGTGGAAATAGAGGAGCCCGCGGGCGCACCAGGGTGACCTGGGTCGCCAGATGGTAGCGTTAGTGGGACAACTCCTCGAAAGGTAGGTGGACCCACCGGCTGATACCTAGCATATCGAGCTGGGTGGGAAGACCGCATGGGATAACCTAGCATATCGAGCTGGGTGGAAGTTCACTTCCACCTGACACAATTCCTGTCAGGCCATGGCTGTTTCCGACAGTACCTCCACAGGTTCGGGCACGCGGAGGTCTCAGCCTGTCCGGACTGCCCAGGTGTAGACGAAACTGCCGAACACATACTGTTCGTATGTCCTCGGTTCGACGTCGAAAGAAGAGCAATGCTTGACGTCTGTGGCTGGGACACAACCCCTGATACCCTTATTCAGCGGATGTGTCAATCGGTGGAGAAGTGGAACGCAGTCTCGGCTGCTACCACCCAGATTGGCGAACCGAGCAACATACGACGGGCACGGCTAACTAGTGATTGGTTAGTTGGAGCGAAAAAGGCCAAGCGCAAAAAAGGGAGTGAATGGTCTGTTCATGCTGAGGCAGGTTTGGCGCAGCGACTGGCAACCGCGTAAGAGGTAAACCCAGCCACCCCGAAGCAAGACAGAAGAGTGAGTGTATAGGCGTATAAGTGGACTGCCTCATGCCAAGACGGGAGGGTCGTAGCGTAGTATGTTGGGACTTAGCTATCGATGCCTTATGGTGTGGCAGAGGAGTGAAAGGGTGAGTATCCAAGTCAGTCTCACACGGCATGTTAAGGGTGAGCACAAAAGTCAGCCTCACATGGTATGGTAGAGGCTAGCACAAAAGTAAGCCTAGCAAGGAATGAAAAAGGTGAGCACACAAGTCAGCCTTGCATGGTATGTCAGAAGTGGGGCCTAAGAAAAATGTCCCAGGGGGAGTGACAGGGGTATAATATAGTGGCACGATCGAGAGTGAACCAGGTGATAGGGTGAGCACCCAAGTCAGCCTCACATGGTATGGGTGAGGCGAGCACAAAAGTAAGCCTAGCAAGGAATGAGTAAGGTGAGCACACAAGTCAGCTTCGCAAGGAACGAAAAAGGTGAGCACAAAAGTCAGCCTCACGTGGAGTGTTTGAGAGTGAATCAAGGTGCGATAGAGAGAGCACCCAAGTAAGCCTCATACAGGACGTATGAACGCGTGAGTGAGAGTGAATGAGTACATTAAGTACAGCCATCCCCCAGAAGTAATACCGAGAGGTAGTTCCTGGGTGGAACGATGGCGGAGCCCAATGGAGTTTAGTCGGTGTTAATGGCAGTGTCACCATTCGAGCCCGACACGCCCCCAGTGCACCCCGTGCGGTAGCTTGGACCCTACCAATAGCACGTGTACTGGGCTGGGACGTAAAGGTCTTCTCCATTGTAAAAAAAAACAGAATCATGAAGTTGTCGAATGCACTCGAGTCTTACAATGCTAAACTTGGACCACAATACTTACCGGCTAAAATTGTCTCAAAAAAAAAATTAAAGGGTTGTGTACAGGACACGACCACGGTGACATTAAAAAATGTAGCTTTTTTCAAGAGCGTGCAAATGAATTTTATTTATCGCACATATCGACTCACGTTCTTGCTCACTCGCCTGTTTTCATATGTTACAATTTGCTATATACCCTCCCCATTGAAACATAATTTATTGAAGGTCTTTTAACGGTAATCTATTAATAAATCAAGTTTCTCACTAGGTGATTGGCATTATTTGGCTGATCCATCTAGTAAAAATAGGCTGGTCTGTCCAGAAAATATATTCAAAAGAAAAGTTCCATATTGAGAGCTGTGATGAGGAAGCCCACGCCCGCCAACGGAAATATACAGATT
The DNA here is from genome assembly GCF_030247195.1 of Topomyia yanbarensis. Taxonomy (NCBI): domain Eukaryota; kingdom Metazoa; phylum Arthropoda; class Insecta; order Diptera; family Culicidae; genus Topomyia; species Topomyia yanbarensis. The sequence goes on from NC_080670.1 coordinate 116,104,593, forward strand.
CTCCATGAAATATGAAATTTCATTTTCCATTTAAATTTTAAATAATGTACTAATGAACTTAAGTAAACAATCTTAAGTTTAAGTATTTCTTGATCGATTAGTGCTGGAAAAAATGAAATTATTTGATAAATTACATTGTTATGCAACGTTCGCACTACCAGTTAAAACGGGTTTTTATGCTATCTTGGTGACATTTTTCTTGTTGCTAATTATTAAAACGTGTTATGACTCTGTAGTGTAAATATTGTATTATTAAACCAATTCTGCAGCGTTTTATGTTATATAAGTGTTTTATGCGGTAATAGGACTGACATAATTATATCTTCAGTACAGCGGTTTGTTTCATAATTTAAAACAGATTTATTTTAAAATTTAAATTAGTATACCCAACCGTTCTATTTGTTGTATACTTTAAAACGCAATTTGAACTGTGTTTTAAATACATAGGGTAGGACAGATATTCTGAATGGATAAACTGGGAAAACAATTTTAAGTCCAGTAACGCTTAAGAGAAGGCTTGAATTTGAATCGAAAAAGAACACCCGCTTAAACTGCTGCTGTGACGGTAAGTTCTGTTTTAAAATTTTCCGTTGTGTGCAGTACGAAACAAAAGTTTTTGAAATTAGAAAACAAAAAGCTGGGAATGTGATTGTTTCCGATGCAATTACACTCAGATTTTTCACGCAGGGGATACAGGCCGTGTAAATGAAAACCGCGTAAATTTAAAAAAAAAACGCGGTGATGAAAACCGCGTAAATTTCAAAATCCGCGTAAAAACCCTGAGTATACTCTCCTATATAAAATACTACGCTGCTGAACAGTGCAATAACTACAGAAGCACGTTGTCAGATGCCTTACTGATAAAAAACATATAACCGAAATATGAAACATGAAAACCAATAGGCTCTTTACCCTACGCAGCTACAAAGCGCCGTAAACATGGATTAACAAGTTACAACGCACACGCATGCATAAAAATAAATATATTTTTTATCAAACGCAACACTCTTAAGCAGCACACACCGTATTGAATTAAATCCAAACCACCCCGCCCACCCACTTTGTAAATCATTCTGTGACACCGCACAGTGGCTGAAGGCTGGCCAAAACCTCAAAAATTTATTTTTGAAATATTAATATTTTATATTTTTACCAAATTTCTCATGTATTGAATGATGTATATTCAAAATTTTATGATCATTGGATAAGAACACGATTTTTAACATCAGTTTAAACGTAGCAAAGTCCGGATTTTTTCATGATTTTCATATCCGAAACCACTGTTGCTCTGTTCACTTCAAATGCATGTTGTTCTTTTGATTTTGGTCCGATTTTAGCACAACTAGTTTCATTGTGTAGGGGAACGAAAGAACTTGGTTAGTGAATAAAATACATTTGGTAAATTTGCTGGGAACTATAACTTTTTAGTTTAAATATGTTTGAGGTGGTCAGATCAAAAATACTTTTTTCACTAATGTAATCTGTACAAATTTCGGAATCATTTCGGAACGGTCACATAGTATACATTCTATGCGAAATAACCTCTACTTTTCGAATATCATGGTCTAGTTCTGCGCCTAGGTGCGCAAAATTTTTAAGGAGATTTTGAAGCTTTGTTGCTGATATGGAGGCGCATGGTGTTTTGTGTAAAATAGTTAGACAATCTACAGTAAACCAACACGTTATACAATGCATTTAAAGCAGTGTTCTTCATTTTTTATGATATTGCTGACATTGGTGAACAGTAACGGAAAATCTATCATGAAAACGGGATCATAGTTATAAGAAAGGTTCAATGACACTGTATGGAAAAATGCATTTAATATTTTACGACTTTTGACTTTAAAAATGAGCTCAGCACCTCAAAATTAGCTGAAATTGTGATTTTCAGCCAAATTAGGTAACATTTGAGGTTTAGTCCGACTTTTGTTTGAAGACCCGCCACTGTGCACCGTGCTGGTACCCGAAAAATCCGCACAGGGCCACCGCTGCCGAAAATGCATAGCGTCTACCGCTTATTGTAGTGCCCAGACGCTGCAGCCATGATCTTACCCGTTTGACATAAGAACAAAAACTGATTCAAACGGGTACGCGTCACCTCTATTTATAAACTAACCGTATATGGTTTAGTCACTTAGGTGCGAGTGTGTGCAAATGCCAACGTTATCGAAAATCGATAGCGCTTATTGCATCGCCCGGAGACGATGTTGCTCGTATGGGATAAGAGCAACAACTGATTTAAACGGACATGCGTTGCTTCTATTTATGACTTTTCGTGTTTCATTGAGCAACTAAGCTGCCCTCTCTTGACGGCTGTGTCTGAGAAATCTGCCTCACGACTGGTAATTTTCCCGTTTTTCGTGAACTTTTTAATTTTACCAATTTCCAAAAGTCTACTTTTATTGAGGAGATATTAAATTATTACCAATATTTAAGTTAGGTGTTTCTGAATCGGTTGGTGTATGAATGATTAAAATTCATCTATTAATATCGGAGTTATAAGCGTGCAAACCTTACATAGTTTCGTTACATGGGAGATAGTTTAGATTTTAGAATGACACCTAGCCCCAGATAGTGGAGTAAGACACTTTTAATGTCAAAAAGGTGTATCCTCCTACGAGCTGGAGGATTTAGCAGGTAAAAATCTCGGAGTTTGGCCAGCAAATCTCCTCAAACCAGCATAAAAAAACTTTTCCTTGCCGTCTGTGGACTGACGGTATGCTTTTATATGGATTACTCACTTGGGAGCACGAAATATATGCTCCGGCCCCGGTGACGACTACAGTAGGGTGGAATACTCCACTAAAAAAAATTCACTTATCTTATGCTGTGCCGTTCTGCCGGGCTCCGGACGCATCAATAACACTTTCTGCCATGTTCGGAAAACAAAAATATAAAATTCTTTTGCGCCCCACTCGAGGTAACCAAATTATCCACTAATTTGCTTTGCTCCGGCGGTCGAGACGGTTACGGTAAAGAAAACTTTCTCACCAAACCAGTACCAGTGTGTGGAAGAAACAAAATGAACCTATCGCACCGTCTTTTCACCGCCGGATGCATACACATCATTCTTCTGCCGTGTTCGGCAACATAATTTTTTTTCCAAAATCCCTCTTCGTTGGGAACACTCGCACCTACGGGTGCACAAAATAACATAAAATTTCCTTGTTTGGGGCACAAAATCACTACTCCCTTTTGCAATAAATACACGCGGCTAATTCCCGACCGAAATAAAACTCGAAATCGCGCGGAAACGGTATAAAAATCGCGAATAAAAACAATTTGCGACGGCTGATTTCGCGAACTGTTTTGTTTTTATTTACAATTTTGATGATTCATTCATCATATCGAATGGATCATCAATTTTGACACGTTCCCCGCTGTTCGCACCAAGGTTATGCATCATGCTGGTGTAGCCCCATTTGGATCAGAGTAGTGTGAGAGGAAGAGCAAATGGGGTAAAACGATACCGTGTCTCCGATTTCTGGTCGTTAGATACAATTTTATTTCGCATAATTTTGGGTTTGTGGTTAAACCTGGGATGGTTCGTTTGATTCCAGCGGGAATCATTTTGATATTTTTAAATTATGCGAAAGACATCCTTTGGTCCCCCTCAAACGTTTCTTTACCAATGTACGAAGCGTTTTGAGGCGAAAAGGGACGAATATACATACTTTTTGTCCGGAATGTCTGTGAGTGGGAGAAACGATGACGTATTAAGCGGTGTTGTATGTGTGAATGTATGAGTGTGGAATCGAACAGAGTGAATGAATGCTCGTGTGAGTGGTTAGATAAAATTGTTTTGGGGTCAATTCAAAGTACATATCGGAATGTGAATGATCGAGTAGGCCAGTGATTGAGGATGAATGAGTGGGATAATTGTATGAATGTATTTGGATAGAATCCCCAGCACAAGTGTGTAGTACTGGTACCGTTAGGACACGAAAGACATTTCTGGACAGTCGATGAAAAGAACAATATAATGCCGACAACCGTTCCTCTGCAAGTTGGAACATTGAAAATTGTCAATGCCACTTGCAGAATTTCAGGAATATCGAGTTGTTACCGATTTTGTTTTCGGATTGGATTTAGGGTTCAACCCATAACCGAATAATGACAATAGCTGACAACCTCTCGCTTCGCGTATGCTGTCAGTATTATCAGACCAAACACAGACAAACAGATCACCGATGAGGACCGGTCGATTAGTTTTTTTTGATGAATTATTTATAAAATGCGGAAGAAATAATTAGGTATAGTTAGTTTTTTGTATATTTATTTATTGCGATATTATTATTGTATCGGTGTTAGGTTAGGAAAAAATTGTTGCTAATTTTTTCCACCCGGTGTGGGCGAGATTGTAACCCGTCAGGGTAACAATTTAGCACTGGGTGGAAATATACTCTATTCGTGCGTACTCTCTCCGTAGAGTGTATTGTTTACGAAAATTTATGCTCACCGCTGTTTCGATACCGTTCACATTTAGTTTGTAAATTTTTGTATAGTTTCGCGTTTGTGAACGGTTTGTGCGTGCAGATAGGTGTAGAAATTTTTGTTTTATGTTTGTATATAAGAAACATAGGGTTTAGGCAGGTCACCGCTCTCCTCTCGCTGTAAAAGTGATTGCTAACTATGCTGTGCCATAGCAATGACACCGGTGTGTTTTTTTGGTGGTTGTTTGGTGGAGCGAAAAAGGCGGCTGTCGAGATAAGTTGATAGTGACGGACCACAGCTACGAACAGACGTCCCAAATTTGTTTCTTTTTGGGACAGTTTCCCGCCACCGTAACTCAGTTTAGTGCGCGTGCGACGGCAAACTAAATCCGTCAATAGTGTCGGTGTGTGATCCGGGCGTTTGTGAAAAGTCCTGGTGTAGGGTCGCCGAAACGGGAAGCTAACCGCCAAGGAGCCACTCGCTTCCCCGGCTAAATAAAAAGGACCATAGTGACACCAGTACCGTTCGCACTGTGGATGATCAGCCGAACGAGCCTAGCTCTAATCGACAAGGAGAACGAAGCAGGGCGGACAAAGGTTCCCCCTGAGGTAGGACACTGCGGTGCCTACCTGAGCCATTCACGGGGAGTGAGTGGACCCGGTAATTATTTGCCCCGTCGCTTGGGAGGTTCCAACAAAAGAGCCTTGCTCACCTCCCTGGCTTATTGAAAAGGACCGCTACGATAGCAGCCAACGTTATCAGCAGGAGAACTCGGCCGTCGGAATCCAGGCCGGTCGGATAAACCCCCGCCTTCCGCCATCGTCAAAAGCAGCAACAGCAGCAGTGAAGTGGAGAAGGAGTGAAATAAACACGGTAAATTTAGTTTATTTTGTTTGTTTGTCTTTTTTGTTGTGAAACGAAAATCCGAAATTCTGTAGAAGCACCTAGGCCGCCCTGAAAAGAAGGATCCGCCGGGAAAACAAAGAACCCGAGTAGTGGGCAAACCCCTTACTTACGAAGTGAGTCAATTGTGAAAATAAGCTTAATATTACATCGTACTTGGCAAATAAAATATTGTTAGTCCTGAGAACATAAGCAAAATATTTGTATTATGAAAAAACTATAACTACTTCAAATGTCGCACCGCCAAGCTAACGCATTTGTGCCTATCAAATAAACGAAATGAATAAAAAAAAATACTTCAAATGTTGACAGCCTCAAGATGAAAGGAGTATCTTTCCGAAATGTTGAACTATGGGTAGGCAGGCGACCAAAAATCGAAAACTATATTAACTCCAATTTAATTCAGTTATATTCGGAGCTTTTATATACACTATAATTAAGGAAATTCATGGCTATCCAGAAAAACATTTAACTTAACTGGGTAATATGGATGTTTGAAGAGAAAATTTTTGAGAAAAGACATTCCACGTGCGTTATTTAAACTCGTCGTATCTCTATTGAATTTTGAATGAAACATGATCAAATACATCATGTGAAAAGTAAGAACACTTTTTTGTGATGATATTATTGAAAATATATATTCATTGTATTGGTATGAACTATTATGAAGAATAACGGATCAAAGCACAAAAATATCCTCGAATTAGAGCCGGGAAAATAAATCTCCCAAAGTCAGCACTCTTGATGGGGGATCCAAGTACAATGTTTCTTCTAACTTATCGTTGTCCCTTTTTACTCTATACAATACTAAGTACAATTCAATTGATGTTTCAATGGAAGTCACAATTAGTAGAGAGGCGTTGGATAATTCAGTACATGTTTGATCTGACTACATTTTTGCCATACATATTACCCGAAGATACCCTTCGATGACCAATGTGACTTGAAACATTTTTATTCGCAGAATTAAGACTTGTAATATCAAGGGTGTCCATCCATCAAAAGCAGTTTTTATGTCCAGTGACACTTTCAATTGTAGCCAGCCCTGGTCGATCCCTAGCAAGCGTGCAGCTTATGCGACACTTCCCGTAGGAAGACTGCACGCCAAGATTTGTTTGCCCGGATGAGACTCTTCTTAGGGCGAGTCCCTGAAGAAGATTCACCTAAAAGAAATTAATCAGGATCGAACCAGACAGGCTTATCAAAAATTAGCCTCCAAAAGTCGGGTAGACGACCCTATTATCAACTAGCAGCAATCATTAAAAAACTTCAGCACCCTCAAATTAATTCGCAGTAAGAAATTCCCCATACCTAATATATCATCACTGGAACTGCAGCCACACCCCACCAGGTGGCACAACACGTTGAAAGCGAAGCTTTCACCACTCATCAAATTCCGCCAAGCGAAAGACAGTGAAACGAAACGAAAACTACACCGAACGAAGTGACGTAACCATACTAGAACGGGACTAAAACTTGCGGGAGTACTACAAACATTTGATTACATTTTAACTAAACGACATTTATTTCACGGTACGGTACAGAAAGATTTTCGTTGCTACTGCATGTTTGTATTTTTCCAATTTTAAATTCTAGGCCTATCTTCTATGTTTGTGTGCGTGTTCTCTCCCTACTTGTGCTCATTGACCATACGTGTGCTTTTCTCCTTCAAAATCCTCCCAAATTTTTAGTGACGTCACTTCACTGATCCAGTGCTCTATTGGCTAGCACTCTGCACCCGGGTGACTAATTAATTAAAAGGTTGTGTGTGGCGTTCATAAAAGCGGAACTCGATATAATGGCCGACACCGCCGGTTTCTGATCGGCCGCGCCGGTTTCTGACCAGCGGTTGTTAGTTGCTGCTGATGCTTGCTTTATTCGGCCGGAAAAGCTGCGATGGTTTTCCGGTGGCTGAAGGAAACGGTTTGTCGATGGACCGTTCTTCCTTCCGGCGGCGTATCGGTGCCGGGTTCAACTTCGTCCTGCGTTTGGACCTGCGCGCGTGTGATTTTGTCCTCTCTCCTTCCTCTCGTTCGTAGAATCTGTGCGAAATGAAAAGGGCCGTGTGGCTATTGCACAACGGGGTCATTAGCACATGTGGGGGTCAATGGCACGAAACTTTGAGCACATTTACCTTTCTGCTATTTCTTCTGCACACACTTTCCTACGCACGCACTATCTACTCAATTTCAACTTGACCTGAGCTATTTGGACGGGAGAGCAAAGAATTAGACAAATTCACAGTACTATCACGTCACATTAATTACTTTGGACAACTACAGCGGACAAACTACGCGAGCTTCCAAAACGTTTGGCGGACTGGGACGAAATGGACTAGCAGCGTTAATCCTCAGATTAGGGAAGGTAATTTCGTACGAACTTACAGGAAGTACGTATTTTCCCGCAAATTTCTTCGGGCAAGTTCGGAAATCAACGACCCTACTAGCTGTTTTATTCTGTCAGCTAACCTTTGGCTCTATCTGTCCCTTTCCATCATGCATTCCAAGCGAAGGATCGTCATGGTTTTCGTCTTCAGGAGAATCTCAACAGGCAATTTAATTTCTTCCCCTCGCGGAGAGCAGTATTTTCTAGGATGTTGCGCAAGAGTCGATCAACGGTAGGTTGTCTAACTCTTGGCGCAAACAAATCAGACTGGTTCTACTAAAATTTGGAAAATATTGCTGAATATGACATGACCGCTACATAACACCAGGTTTGTTTTACGAAAATTTGGTATTAGGATTAATACCAAATTTTCGTAAGGGACAATTTTACGAAAATGACTAAGACTAACAATAGAAAAAAAACTACAACTACACACCAAAAAAATCTGAATTTTATCGTTGACGTAATTGCAAACATGACACAATTCAACAAACCGTAATTTACGAAATGACTGAACATTACCGTGTTCCGTTTAATTTTACATGAAACATATACTTTACATGCGCAATGACATAAAATTACACTTCCTACCATTCAGAACAAACGCTGTATGTGGAGTAAAATTACATGATTTACGAAATTAAACGTCATGTAAAATTAAAATCAAACATGAAACTAAGTCATTTTTGATGCTCGTATATGTCAGGGTCAGGAAACGTAAATTTACACTATTTTTTCTAGGTGTGTACTATTTACACAATGTTATGTACAACTAATCCTAGGTTCGCCTTGAATACAGAAATACTGATGGATTTGACATTTCCCCTGCTGCGCTCCGGTAGTTCAGATATATAACACTCAAAGACTGCAACAAATCCCAAATACTGGCATTGATACCAAAATATTGAAATTTTAGATCAAGCCGAAACCCCAGCACTACAACATACACTGAGTTTCTTACGACTCTCAATACAACATAATTCCCAATATAACTTCATGAATACTACAAGAAACAGGCTTATTGAGTTCCAGAACTACTCCAATCCTTACGTTGGAAATGTATCCCTTCACTCAATTTACCGCACAGTTTTGTCTTTTGAAAGCACCTCAGAGCTCTTCCCTGAATAAACACTTTCTACTAGACAAAACGCAGAACTGAACTTCATAATTTCCTTTGCAGTGACTCGAACGCCGAAATAGTACAGCTAGTGAGAAATCTGCACATAATTCTCCCGAAAATATCCCCCGAAAATCCCCCGAAAATATCCCCCGAAAATATCTCCCTAAATAATCATTTTGGTTATGTATTAACGCCGGATGTATTCCGACAATACGAACACATACCCTAAATGACCACATATCCCATAAATCCATCTTACGTTACATTTCCTATGTCGAAAAAAACTTTCCACAAAACGGAAATGACACGAAAATGAAAAAGTACCCAACCCTATTAAAGCTCCCATAAACTCACGCATACACTGAACTACCAACCTGCAACGAAGAGAAACGTCAAACTAAAAAAAAAGTGATGTGTTGTGCTGTGACGGAATTGTACATTATCCAGGTAAATCATCAAATAATTACATTAAATGGCTTAAAAATGTACCGAACAAGCGTTTCCGAAAGACGGATTACGTATTGGAAGGTGAGTCAACTAATTTTCGTTGTGTTTTTTCCTGTATTTCAGACTGAAACGGATCCGCCAAAACCAAAACAAACCTCAGATGGAGATGGAGGCTGGGATGTTTCCGCGCGGCACTGGACGGTTTTGGACGGACGGATTTGGACTCTTGAAGCGGACGACAAATTGATGGTGAGTTTAAATGATTTTCTTTAATGTTTGCAGACCGGCTAACAAACGTTTGACGAATTTCAGAATCGAAGGATGTCGCATGCAGCTGGACTGGACGTGAATGTGGACCACGGCACGGGGCCGGAACTATTTGGCGGGACTGGCGCTAGACGGACTGCTGCCATGCTGACCCGGAATTGCCTCAAACGGCCTATTTGAAGACAGCTATAACGGATGCCGAGAAGAGAAGTTGACTTCCAATTCAAGGTAAGTGTGTGAACAAATTTTAATGTTTCCTTTTTCTTTTTAGGAACAATCGGACAGCGGAACCCAAGATGACGATCATCCCCGAGGGATGACCCAAACCCAAAGAACCGAAAATTCTAACATAAACTCCCACATTAAACATTAACCCACTAAATCCCAAAATTTTTGCTACATTTTGTGATAAATAAATAAACACTTAAATAAATAACAAAGAAAATAAATAACAATTAACACATAACATGAATATAAGCAAATATACGATAATTTTAAGTACTAACATAGGTATAAGGAAACATTCTGAACTACATACTAACATTACTTACATCCGAAAAATAGTATTTACAAAAATTTATACATTGGGTGATCGTGCAAAGGCACAATCCCCTTTCTTCTTCCACCCACAAGTCTTGTATAGGTTGTTAACAAGGTATGTGTATCCCGATGCAATACAACCGGTGTTTTTTTCAAACATGGTTAAATTTCCAGGAGCACTGCCGATTTCTTTAAATTGCAACGCTATTCAGCTAAAGCAATTTGTTACTGACAGCTCGATTAACTCGGGTTTGCTCAACATCGTCTGTAGGACTTCTGAGTCTTATTTTACGATCAACGTTTAAGATTCCCCCGTCTTAAACTCACGCTTTGTTGCTTCTCGCGGAATTTGCGCGGTACTCCTCATCAACGCACTGGTGGCTCCGAGTTCTTGGTTTTATAGCTCATCGTCCTGATGAAATCAAGGACTCGCTCTGTCTTCTGGTCGAGGGGAACTTGTTCGTTCAGTAACAAATGTTTTATATTCAAGAGTGCTGCAACTCAAGGAGATCTAAAATGACCATAATCCAACACGTTCGTAAAGTTCTTCTTGAGCTAGAATGAAGATCTTAGCAGCAAGGATGCCCCCAGTAAATAAACGTTGTTGTGGGGGTGCACTGTCTGAAGGACAGTGCTAACTTTACGAACTGCGGTACAGTATTTTCTGCAACCAGAGCAAAAGCATCTTGGTGCGTTGTCTCAATCAGTAAATACTGAGAGGTACATAGCTTGAATTTTATCCGATCAACGAATGATCGGTGTCTATAAAGCGGAGCTTGAATGGGTAAGTTTCTTGAGAAACTTGCAGTTGAAAATTCCCAGTCTCTTCCCCTTCAAGTCCTCAAGGTCATAACAGTGAGTTCCTACTACCCTTTTCACTACAGTTGGCACATACTTGGGGGCCAGCTTTGCAGAAAATCCCTTACCTTTGTCCGATTGTTCCATGTTTTTCTTCAGAACCTTCTCACCCACAGAGTAAGTTGGACAATTGGCATTGGAGCGAAGATTATGGTAGGACGAGTGTTTGCTGTACGCCGCTTTCAAGTTCTCCCGAACCTCTTCGAGCATTTTCTCCCTTTCCTCGTTTTTCAGCTGACCATCGTTGGTCGTTTGCGAATCCCTCAGATAGCGATATTCCCTACCGTCGGAAACCATATTCCGACCGAACAAAACAAAATACGGAGTGTAGCGAGTTGCGTCGTGGACTGAGTTGCACACGGCATTGGCTATCTGCTGTAAATTATTGGCCCATTCCTTGTGATTTTTCCGGATGGAGGCTCGTATCGCTGTCGTGATTACACGGTTCACTCGTTCCGTATCGTTAACCTGAGGATGGTAGTTCGGAGTTCTCCAGTGCGTCACATTGTACTTCGCTAGCAGACTTTGGAACATCGCTGAAGTAAATTGTGTCCCATTGTCCGACAGGATCACTTCCGGAACACCGAACAGCAGGAAGATGATGTTTTCCACAAATTGTACCAAAGTTTCCGCGGTCGCCTGCCTAAAAGGCTGCATCAGCACAAACTTGCTGAAGAGATCAGTTACGACGAGGAGACAAGTACTTCGGCCTTTGCCGGAAGCTGGAAGTGGACCGACATAGTCCATAGCCAAGAACTGCCAGGGATACTGAGCCAACTTCTTCTGCTCTGCCATCGGCGCGGTCGTATTCTGGTTTGTCGCTTTACTAGTTTGGCATGCAAGGCACGCCTGACATTGCCTTTTCACTTCGCTGCTCATTCGTGGCCAGAAATAGCACTCCTTCACCGCTGCTAGTGTCTTCTCCGGACCGAGATGAGCTCGATCATGAATTTCCTGGACGATTTCCTTCCGCTCTACCTTCGACGGGTATCTCTTCCACTGGAATCGTGCATCTTCCACTTTTTTGTCCCCTTTGACGTACTTCAAGATCAGTCCATCTATCACCCTGCAATCCGGGAAACTCGCTGGGTCTTTCTGGATCTTCGCCGCTAATTCCTGATGCTCGACATCGGTGGTTAGGGCAAATATTGTCTCCACAGACCTCGACAAGCAATCTGCCAGTATATTATTCTTTCCCTTTCGGTATTCCAGTTCGATATCGTAGGACTGAATCTTCAAAGCCCACCTTAGCAACTTCGAATTGCCCGATTCCACCCCGATCGTGAACAACCACAGCAAACTACGCGCGTCGGTTACCACCTTGAAGCGAGAACCCTCCACATAGTGACGAAAATGCTCAATCGCTAGCGAAACACCCAAGCATTCTTTCTCCACGCTGGCGTATTTCCGTTGCGTGCTACTCAGCTTCTCGCTGAAGTAGGCGATCACTCTTGGCTGATCATCAACGTGCTGTATCAACGCAGCACCTACCGCATTGTCCGATGCATCAGACTCGATCGTAAACGGCTTCTCGAAGTCTGGATTCCCTAGAATCGGCGCCGACACCAAAGCTGCCTTTAGCTCTCCGAAAGCTGTCTCGGCTGCTTCTGTCCACACGAACTTCTTTTATGACTTTTTCAGCAGATCGGATATCGGGGTTACGATGCGGCTGTAGTCCCGTATAAAACGCTGGTAGAACCCTGGCAAATCTAAAAGTGTCCGAATGTCCTTCACGTTCTTCGGACGGGTATAGTCGAGAATTGGTGAAATCCGCGCATTGACAATCGATACGCCGCGCTCCGTCAAAAGGTACCCGAGGTATGACACCTGTTTCCTGCAGAATCTACTTTCATCAAGCGAAATCATCAGATTTGCCTTTGCCAAACGTTCTGCTACTATTTTCAGCAGTCTCACATGCTCGCTGAACGAATTCGTCGCTATCACGATATCGTCCAGATAGACGAAAACGTTTGGTTCGAGATCGAATCCGATTACCCGGTCCATAAGCCGGCACATCGTGAACGGTGCGTTTGTTAAACCAAACGGACAAACTTTGAACCGAAACAAGCCTTGCGGTGTGCGGAATGCCGTATAGTCCCTTGATTCTTCCTTTAGAGGAATCTGGAAATAGGCATCCTTCAAATCCACTACCGAATAATACCTCGCCTTCCCTAAACGATGAAAGATCTCTCCCATGTTCCTCGTCGGGTACGAGTCTTTCCTAGTCCAGGCGTTTATCTTGCGAGAGTCCAGACAGACTCGTAGTTTACCATTCGATTTCCGAACTGGTACCAAAGCGCTGGCCCACTCGCTCGAACACTCTTCGATTGCATCCATCTGCTTGTATCGTTCAATCTCAGCTTCCATTTCCGCTTGTACTGCTGGTGAACACCGATACCATGGTTGTCTTCTTGGTTTCGCTTCTTCGGTCAATCGAATCTCGTGCTGCAACAACGAGGTTCTGTCCAACTTATTTGCTGTTGTGCATGGAAACTGCTTGATTGCTTCAATCAGCTCCTTGCGTTCAACGGATATCAGATCGTGTTCTGTTTCTACCGTCTCCGGAGTCGTTTTTGAAGGTTCCGGTAGCTCTACAGCCGGAATATCCAACGTCGCATCAGGGTCAACATTTTTCAACGCGGGTAGCGTCTCGATCGGCAGCAAGGTGAATTGGATCGTATCCACCTTTTCATTTCCCGTTGGAGTTGTCTCAACAGTGGCCACTCGTTCAAATCCATGCTCTCCCTCAATCATCGGCTCGATTCCGAACGATTTCCAGAAGTTGTATCCTAGGATCAGCTCTCTGCAAATCTGCGGTACCACTAGCGTCGGAATCACTCTGGTCATGCCCTTGAATACCATCCTGTCTCGTCTGTGGAATACCGCTATATAGTCGTTGTGGTACCTCTTCTCTCATCCTGCGTTTGGTTTCTGGACGGTTGACTCGGTTGTACGGTGTCGGTTGCGCTTCTCTGTCGAACTCCACCCTACTCATCAGCTCAGGAACTTGAAGCCCTCGATTGGAAGGGTTGACGAACCTCGTCGGATCCGGTATCTGGGTTGCCAGTCTAAATTCTGCCAATTCTCACCTCAACTCAGCCACTTGCATTCTCAGCATTCTGTTTTCGTCGTTTAATTGGTTTTCCCTCCTCAGTTGTTCCTCACTTGCTGTTTTGGGAATAGCTCCAAGGGATCGCTTCGCATGCTCATCAGACGACCTGTTCTCGCGTTCTTGTCCGTCGTCTTGATGCTCTTCGCCTTTTCCATCATCTTTCTGACTCCAATGCCATCTGCTGATTATTGACAACTTCTGAGTGAGAATCTTCGAAACCCTTCTTCCCACTAAATTTGTTCAACACACTTCGAATTTCCCCCACGAGTTCTTTACGCATGGCTTCGGATCTCGGATCCTCGGCGATACTTCGGGCGACCCTAAGCGCGTAATGTTTCAAACGAGAAATACACCTTTCATCTGGACCCTTCTCCAACTTCCCTCTCAAGCCATCGATTATGCCTGACACGCGATCGAATTCTTGTTCGATAGTAAACCGCGACGAATAATCCCGATTTTCCCTCACATCTTCGTAAAAAAGGTTTCGTAGTAGTCGGTATTTGGCTTCCGAATCAGTTTTAGTTTCCTCAACCTTACCACGAATCATGAGCTCGTAATCTACTTCCTCATTGGTTAAGTGGTCGGCTCTCGGAAACTTAGAAGCCATTTCGGTTTATTTTTGAATATGTAAAAAATTTATGAATAATAAGAAAATGTACAGAAAAAATGGTGAAAAAAATGTACAACCTTATATCTAATTAATGTTCCCGCAAAACGACATCATCACTCGAATATTCCTTATAAACCCCAAAAATATTTCTGTACCCTCAAAAAAAAATTCTCCAAAAATAAACGGTCTCCAAAATACGCTACATTACCTTAAATACTACATAAATTACAACATGAACCTAGAATAACTATGTACATAAGAAAGAAAATAAATGACGAAAACAATCATAACTTCAACAATATTCTCCAAATATACTTCAAGACTTCCGAAAAAATCCTGCAGTTGGGCGCCAATTTGTAGCCAGCCCTGGTCGATCCCTAGCAAGCGTGCAGCTTATGCGCCACTTCCCGTAGGAAGACTGCACGCCAAGATTTGTTTGCCCGGATGAGACTCTTCTTAGGGCGAGTCCCTGAAGAAGATTCACCTAAAAGAAATTAATCAGGATCGAACCAGACAGGCTTATCAAAAATTAGCCTCCAAAAGTCGGGTAGACGACCCTATTATCAACTAGCAGCAATCATTAAAAAACTTCATCACCCTCAGATAATTCGCAGTAAGAAATTCCCCATACCTAATATATCATCACTGGAACTGCAGCCACACCCCACCAGGTGGCACAACACGTTGAAAGCGAAGCTTTCACCACTCATCAAATTCCGCCAAGCGGAAGACAGTGAAACGAAACGAAAACTACACCGAACGAAGTGACGTAACCATACTAGAACGGGACTAAAACTTGCAAGAGTACTACAAACATTTGATTACATTTTAACTAAACGACATTTATTTCACGGAACGGTACGGAAAGATTTTCGTTGCTACTGCATGTTTGTATTTTTCCAATTTTAAATTCTAGGCCTATCTTCTATGTCTGTGTGCGTGTTCTCTCCCTACTTGTGCTCATTGACCATACGTGTGCTTTTCTCCTTCAAAATCCTCCCAAATTTTTAGTGACGTCACCTCACTGATCCAGTGGTCTATTGGCTAGCACTCTGCACCCGGGTGACTAATTAATTAAAAGGTTGTGTGTGGCGTTCATAAAAGCGGAACTCGATATAATGGCCGACACACAACCTCACTTCATGGACGCGTCCCTAATTCTAGCCGTCCGTGGACGACTTCTCGAGCGTTTTGCGCTCTGACGGCTTAAATCACTGTGGCGTCCTCCCTGGACGCCACCCTTCACACTTAATTAGCAAGAACGATACGACTCACCAGTTGTTTCTGCTACTGTTGGTTGCTGCTGCTGTCGATCGTTCTGCTGCGATGACGGGCGATCACGTCGATCGGCCGCGCCGGTTTCTGACCAGCGGTTGTTAGATGCTGCTGATGCTTGCTTTATTCGACCGGAAAAGCTGCGATGGTTTTCCGGTGGCTGAAGGAAACGGTTTGTCGATGGACCGTTCTTCCTTCCGGCGGCGTATCGGTGCCGGGTTCAACTTCGTCCTGCGTTTGGACCTGCGCGCGTGTGATTTAGTCCTCTCTCCTTCCTCTCGTTCGTAGAATCTGTGCGAAATGAAAAGGGCCGTGTGGCTATTGCACAACGGGGTCATTAGCACATGTGGGGGTCAATGGCACGAAACTTTGAGCACATTTACCTTTCTGCTATTTCTTCTGCACACACTTTCCTACGCACGCACTATCTACTCAATTTCAACTTGACCTGAGCAATTTGGACGGGAGAGCAAAGAATTAGACAAATTCACAGTACTATCACGTCACATTAATTACTTTGGACAACTACTGCGGACAAACTACGCGAGCTTCCAAAACGTTTGGCGGACTGGGACGAAATGGACTAGCAGCGTTAATCCTCAGATTAGGGAAGATAATTTCGTACGAACTTACAGGAAGTACGTATTTTCCCGCAAATTTCTTCGGGCAAGTTCGGAAATCAACGACCCTACTAGCTGTTTTATTCTGTCAGCTAACCTTTGGCTCTATCTGTCCCTTTCCATCATGCGTTCCAAGTGAAGGATCGTCATGGTTTTCGTCTTCAGGAGAATCTCAACAGGCAATTTAATTTCTTCCCCTCGCGGAGAGCAGTATTTTCTAGGATGTTGCACAAGAGTCGATCAACGGTAGGTTGTCTAACTCTTGGCGCAAACAAATCAGACTGGTTCTACTAAAATTTGGAAAATATTGCTGAATATGACATGACCGCTACACAATGACCATTTGCTTTCCCATGAATTGAAATATTTATCCTGAAAGCACAGACAAACAGACGTAACACGAGATGAATTTTCATTGCCCACAGAAAAAACGATCGAATTAAATTATGAAAAATGCGCCATTTCACCGAGCGTGGAGCTTGTGAAGCGATTTTGACATATAGCCATAATGTGTAACTTCGTTACCGCAAGCACCCGAAAACCAAGATGAAGGGAAAGAAAGGTGGGAACATTCGTCACTATTAAGTGTATTAGTTTTATACATGTCAAATGGAACAAAGTGTCCGCGACCCATAAAATAAGTAAACATCGTCTAACTAGACACCCAGATGGTGCTAGTTACTGACGAGATGAATTCGAAACACAAAAAATAAAACTTAATTTCAGTTAGGTTTTGTGCCCTTAACGCGAAAAGTGGTTTAATCCAATTTTCCCTTATGGGAATTAATATTGCGTAATACATGGCGTTCGGCTCCCGAGCCAAAAGACAAGAGTTCGTTTTCGCTTTCTCGTCAGCAAACCTGAGCCTCTGTGCTTGCTTCCCGGGACATCATTCGGGACAAGTCAGTTGCTTTGAACGTTCACATGTGTCGTGTGAACTGTTTGGATTTTTTTTGTGTCTAACTAGTGCTAATTTGGGTACTAGTTTAGATACATCGTCTAACTAGACACCCAGATGGTGCTAGTTATTGACGAGATGAATTCGAAACACAAAAAATAAAACTTAATAAACGAACGAGCGTCCTGATTCTTTGGCGCACGATGAAAAGAGAGAAAAGGCCGAACTTTACCACGGATCTTCCGATTCCAACACTTAGGGACACTTTTTTATATCGAAACTATCGATAAAAAATAATAAAGAATCAAAACCTCTGGCAACAGAAGAGCCCACTACCGTTTGTTTATGTTTTCCGTTTGTTTTATCGGTTTTATCGAAGAAATATGGCAATAGTACTTATACTTGGAACAATGTGACATCTTGTATCGTATTGCCCGAAAACATAACCGCCATTTTCATTTTATGTAAACCAAAACAAACAAAATGGTCTAGAAATGTGAAATGCATTCCTGTCGAAGTGTCCAAGGCAAGAATTGTTCAAAATTATTTCATATTTTCCTGCACGACGCTGATCGGTGAGCAGATACATTTTAGGATCTTGCCAATTTAACTGGTTCGGCGTAACGAATTTAACCGGATGTATGCAATGGATTTGAATTTATCGATCCGCGGAACTGACGGAAAAATTCAACTTTGGCATGGTGCAGGAGTTACGAAAACTGAAGATACGCTTAGACCATATTCAATCTAGATATATTTAATGATCCGTCGCAACCCAACAGCATCGCCGAAAGGGTCATTTTCAGGACCAAATGAATTAAATTATATTTTCCTACGGCGATTGCTCATTACCATCCAAAACGAAGCACCCACTGGACAATTGGAGACTCAGCCAATTTTCAAGCGAATGAGCTTTCTACCAACCGGAACGTTCTCCAAGTTGTAACAAAATTAAACTCTTCCATAGCCTACATAATGAGTTTTCACCTACAGAAAGCGTTAAAAATGAAATCGTTGATGCGAATTGATCCTGATATTGGCAAGGAAATTTTAGGGGTTGTATATCCGTGATCTTCATCCAATGATGACCTCGATAGCACAGCCGACTCTTTAAAAATAGGCATCATAGCCTTGTTCTTATAGTAAAAGTAAACGCTAGCATGGAAAATAAAATAAAGAGTACAAGATGTCTCCTGGATTCCAAATGAGCGACGACAAAGAAGAGTAAATAGAGACAAAAATACGACCAATTGACGACAAAAATTGTTTTCTTCACACGAAAACAAAAACAATTTTGTTGTTGCTTAATTTCCCGTAACAATAAATGGTTGTGTTGGGTTTTAAAAATGAAGTCGTAGCTCTGCATTCCTTAAATTTGTCAATTGCAATAATTATGCCATGGAAAATTTAAGTACGTGACATAGGCGATTTTTCTATTTCGTTCTTCAAATATAGCCACTGCAACAATGCTCCTACCTTTCATCTACTATCTTGCAATTGACAAGCGGTGTGGGCATTGTTGCCAGTACTTCCATTGAAAAAAGATGGGTGGGTAATGTCTGCGACATAACCGGAGAGATGTAGAATACATAAGGAACACGTTCTTCAAATATGTTGATATTCATTGGAATTTTCGGACAAAAGGTGATTTGGGCGAGGAATATTTCAAATTATTCTTTACAAAAATGATGGTGGTCCTGACAAGGACCGTTTTTGTTGGCGTTGTTGGCCTTGGTGGGGAGATGCGCTGGCTTCGATTTTCGTTGGATGCTTCTGACTTCTTACTATTTCCGGGCTTAGCTGTTGTCCAGGAGGTGATTCTGACATGATTGGTGTAGGTGTAGGTCGTCAACCGGTTATAATTTTTCAAGCGTTGTTTACATTTGAAATTAAACCACTGGATCAATTAAAAAAAGTATTGGTCTGTGATATGAAAAGTACGAAATATATCTTCGGGTTTCTGCATTGACGTTTTTGACAAATACAAGATCAATGCATGTGCCTGCAAGTGTAGTTGCTTGTGATGGATCAGAGATCAAACGAAGCTTGAAACATTCATTCATAAAATAAACAAATTTCAAATTCTCTTGTTTTGAAACATCTATGTTGAAGTCGCCTGAAACGACCATTGGAACATTCTGATTTCTAGACTAAATATTCTACATTAAAAGATGGGTGGGTAATGTCTGCGACATAACTGGAGTGTCGTAACTACACTTGTGACGTTAATCCAAATCTAATGATATGCAACGAAATTACGTTTGCATGTGAAATTTTCAAATGATTCGTTATAATTATGGTTAAAAATTCTAATTGGGAATTCTTTTCCATCACCAACTATTTTTCTTTTTTTCGAATCTACAGCATTCTTTGAAAATATTGTTGAAATGTTATTGATGAAAAACTGAAAATGCGTTTGGCAACACTGCTCACTAAATGGATGGTGGGAAGACGCACATTCGTTTTGATTATGCTAGTATTAGTAGCAGGAAAGAATGAAAAGGAACATAGCCCGAAAACGAGCAAGCGAGAGAGCGATAGTAATTCGTATTCGCTCTACTAAACTAAAAAAAGATGGGTGGGTAATGTCTGTGACATAACCGGAGCATCGTGACTTCACTTCGAGACGTTAATTTAAATCTAATGATTTATGCAGTTAATCAAAGGAGGCTGCCAAAAAGTTCGAATAAAAGCACGCGACTAGTGTACTTTGCACGTTCTATATTTTATCAACACTAGAGAGAATCGAAAAAATAATTCAAAGTGTAATAGCAACATGCAATTGTGGCAACACTGGCCATGGGATGGTGGGGAACACGCACATTCGTTTAATTTATGATGTATTAGCAGCAGAAAGGAATGGAAAAGCAGTGCGCGAAAACGAGCGAGGATAATTTAAATTCTCTTTCTATCCACATATCGTATTTCTAACCTACTTGCTGAAAATTGTTAAACACCTCAAATGGATATTTCAGTTTAACTCTTATTAGAACACAATTAATTGGTCCTGAAAAGAACCGTTTATTGTTTTATTGCGGGAGCATAATTCAGACGCACTCCCCGCGACACGGTGAGCCAGTTTAATATATTTGGCCTGAAAGTTATGCGTTTGGTGCAGTATTTTGCATTCTCGAACAAACCAGGCGCACTATTTTGCATTCTCGAACCAGTAGGCATCGTTGGCTTCTCGGGGCATCATTACGACTGAGGTTTGTAAGCGTAGCTCGACTTTGCAGTCCTGTACAATCTCACGAACCAGACGCTGGAACGATAGCCTACAGATTAGTTGCCCTTTAGTTGGGGCGAAATTCTTGCAGGGCGACAGTTCCGATGAGTCACCAGTAGCTGGGGCACTGTTTCCGTCCATCGCCATTGCCAACTGCTTTCCTTCGGTGGACTGGCTGCTTGCTAGTGCTTGAACGAATACGAATGATGAGAAAAACCGACTGACCAATATTCATATATAAACACACGAGAAAGCACTACTATCGCTCTCTCGCTCGTTTTCGTTCCATTCCTGCGCCTTTCCTTTCCGTTCGGCTACCAATACTAGCATAACCAAAACGAATATTCTGTCTTTCCATCGCCTTCAATGTAGTGGCCAGTGCTAGCAAACTTGCATGTTCAGTTTTTCAATAACAACATTCAAACAATATTTTCAAAGAATGTTACAGATTTGAAAAGAAGGAAGGAAAATATTTTCACAAATTTAAATTCTTTTGTGTTATTTGTTAGCGCTGATAAAGGCTATTTAGTTTGCTACTAGCAAGGAGCTGCACAAACAAATCGATTTATGCAGTTAATCAACGGAGGCTGCCAAAAAGTTCGAATAAAAGCATGCGACTAGTGTACTTTGCACGTTCTATATTTTATCAATACTAGAGAGGATCGATAAAATAATTCAAAGTGTAATAGCAACATGCAATTGTGGCAACACTGGCCATGAGATGGTGGGGGAACATGCACATTCGTTTAAGTTATGATGGTATTAGCAGCAGAAAGGAATGGAAAAGCAGTGCACGAAAACGAGCGAGAGAGGATAATTTAAATTCTCTTTCTTTCGTTCCACACATCGTATTTCTTATATAGACGCTGGAACGATAGCCTACAGATTAGTTGCCCTTTAGTTGGGGCGAAATTCTTGCAGGGCGACAGTTCCGATGAGTCACCAGTAGCTGGGGCACTTTTTCGGACCGTCGTCATTGCCAACTGCTTTACTTCGGTGGACTGGCTGCTTGCTAGTACTTGAACGAATACGAATGAGAAAAACCGACCGACAGATATTTATATAATCGCGCTAATATGCACTACTATCGCTTTCTCGCTCGTTCTCGTGCCGTGCGTGAGCCTTTCCTTTCCGTCCGGCTTCTAATGGCCTAACCAAAGGAGTATGCCGTCTTTCCCCCACTAACTGCTCTCGTCAAGCAACCAAATACGAATAATCATAAAACAAACATGTAGTGGACCTATATATAAACTTTTCATTATTTTATTGTTCGGTTGGTCCACCATTTTGACGGCTCTGTGCGGGATGGGCTGAAAATTTTCACTTTTCCGAGTCGTTTTCGAAAGATTTTTCAAAACACAATTTTTTGTTATTAGTGCATGTTATACATACTTAAAATTTTAATACAGCATAGAGGAACATATTTTCAACAAATTGGCCTAAAAATCAAATCATTCTGTTAAGTATGATAAAAGTTATTAACGTTCAAAATCTGACGCGGTGCCGCAGCCGATATTTTGAAACGGGACCCCTATATTGAAAGCTTAAATGTATTCTACATTAAAAAAAATGTTGTCCCATGGTTGCCAGAATCACATTTTGTGCAATGTGTTCAACAGATGTCGCTAGTATACCGTGGGCGATGATTTTTTTAGAATTTTCTTCGAGCTGTTACGTCTGTTTGTCTGTGCTGAAAGTTTGAACCATTTCTTTTTCATAGTATTGGTTTGTACCTTATTTACTGAACGAGAATTCCGAACGAGACAATATGCAAGCTATAAGAATGAGGGGAAAGAGACTGCATTATAATCCACTGAGCGGCTTTTGTGCTATCGACATAGCATAGCTTCAAACCACAGTTTATAAAGAACAGTTGCGCAAAGACTGAAGCAAATCTACCTATTGAACACTCAAAACGTCTACCTATCGGACACGAAGAATAACAATGCTCGTATGCGTGGGGAGTATCGTTATTATGTGATTATAATTATGAGAAAAAAATCAATGATGTAATATTAACATTATTTATAACCAGGAATATTTTGCTTAATGACATAATTATTAAAAAAATATATGTTCACTGATATTCAAATTTGGCACTATTTCAAACACCGAAACAGCTCTGGGTGGTGTTAATAATCTTTCACCGATAGTGGAAATATGAAGGTATCTCTCATAGTTAAAGTGCAGCTAAAATTTTGACAAATATGCGTTCCACTTATACATATGTACTTATTCAAATTTATCTTACGCTGCAAATTCGACTGTTTTTTTCACACCTTAATCAGACGGCAAGCGGCAAAAATCAATGCATTTCGTACTTAGTTGCGGATCAGTTGAGAACCGGAAAAAGCTTAAATTCTTTATACGATGTTATTTATCTTACTGATTTTTACAAAATAAAACTAAACACTTTATTTTAAATTTTTAAATGCGCAAAGTTAACTTCTAACTGAAGCGTTCGGGTGAAGTCATTTGAAATTTAACTAAAAATAAAAGGTTGCCAAAATTTAAAAAAGATCAATGATTGTTCCAATGTTGTCAATCCTCTTTACGCAACTCTACTATTAAAAACTCTGCTTCAAACTATTTACTTCAATGCAAATGAAAACTTTGAAATATGTATCTACCTGTCTCATACACGAATCGCGTTCTCTCTCTGTCGCTCTCTGTTTAAGGGACTTGAAAGCACATGTGACCGTGACCTTGTCTCACTCTACTATTTCCAATTGCGCGTATTTACGTATTCCACACAAAAATCTTTTTTTCGGGAATATGTGACCAAAAATACAACTTTAAATTCCAAAGCAAATTGAATGTTCCAGGTTCCTGATGACTAGTTAAGGTCCAGTAATGAAGTAGACACACCAGATAAACTTAAACGACGCTGCCAAGAAAAGAACAACGAAAATGAAAAGGTGAAAATAAAAAAGAATGAAAGCCCTAGAAAGTTCATTGCAAATTTATTATTTTTCAGATGATCATTTTATCCATTTTATCCATTTCATGTGTGAATTTACTGGATTCATTAAATTCATTCTATCCATTTGATTCATTTAACTCATTTGAATCATTTGATTCATTTTGTTAATTTCTTTATTGAGTTAATGAGCAGTCATTCCACTTATTTATATCATTCAATTTGTTAGTTTAAGTCAATTATATTTATTCAATTAATTTTATATCTATTTTTAAATATTGCCTAATTTTTCATTTAATGATCTAATTTAATTTGATTTATGTACGGTATTTGATATATATTAATCATTGTACTCATTTTATGAATTTGAAAACCTTTTACTTTTTATTTGCGCTTTATTTTTTTATTATGTTAGTTTTATTGATTTTCTATATTTTATTCAGTTTTATTCGTGCATAACTAGAAACTGCAAACTAATGAACGAGTTCTGCAAGTTAATGAATGACAGTGATATGTGTAAGAAATGTCTTATCTCACTGCTAGGTGGATTAAGTTGGTTTTTTGCATGTGATTTATTATGAAATATACCACAATATTAAGCTGAATTAACATTGAAAATCGATTGAGAAGTCACCGTTATTTCAATTTATTTAAAAAAATTGTTAATAACTTTTGCAGTAAACTTTTTTTCTTATTATGTAAAATTTTACTTGGAAGAACAACTCAACACTTTTAACTTGTGAAAAAATGAGAAGGATTGATACCACCAATCGTGGGAAATAAAATAAAATCAAAACTCAGGTTTAAAATAGTAAATAGCCATAACATATTTCCCGAACTCTGGAAATCCTCCTTCATGTTTCCAGTTTACAAAAAAGGTGATAAAAAGGAAGTCGACAACTACCGCAATATTACAACGCTAAGTGCAGTTCCTAAGATGTTTGAAATGACTGTGTTGGAACCCATCTTCAGCCACTGCAAACAGTAGGGGAGACCGGGGCTAGTTGGCGGTTTTTTCAGTTTTCATTTTTTTCCGCTTTGATTTTAGTAGATCTTGCAAAATAAAACACGTTGCATGAAAGTTTAGACTGTTGGCAACATCTCTGAATTTTATTAAATTGTTTGATACGTTGTCTTCATTTCTAGAGTCAAAAATATGTGACGCGGGAAAGCCGCCAACTTACCCCAGCCTCGGGGTAAGTTGGCGGTATGTATGGGGTAAGTTGGCGGAGTGCCAGAAAATAAGCAATCCAATGGAAATACAATTACATAAGTGGTCCATATGAAATGTGCCGATTGTCTTTTCAATAAAACTGTATAGTATTCGACACTTTTCATTATATTTCAGTCTCAATACCCCGCCATTTTGACTTCGATGCGTACTCCACATCCAAAAGCAAATTTTCGAAATTCTTCAGGCGATTGGCTGAAATAATTGTCCTCTGCGTTGACGAGAGACACAAGAAAAAGTTTCTCTTACTTTGGAGTGAATTCCAGAAATAAAAATATATGATGACTATTTTTGCACTATAAATAGTACCGCCAACTTGCCTCGTGTGCGTTACCGCCAACTTCAGGAATCAGAATATATTGGCTCAAATGGCACGTTTCCCGTACATAGTCGGGGATTTGTGCCTTGCCGTGTGTTTTCATCATTTCCTGAGCGGAAAGAAAGGACAAGGAGGTGTGGGGAAGTAGAATTGGAAGGGTGGGAAAAATAACAGCACAAAACAAAAATAAACAACAGGTAAGTTAAACTCACAAGTAGTTCAACTTGCCTGCGAATAAGCCTAAAGCTCTTTACCACATTGGATAAGAAACTTTAGTATGTCTCTGAGTTTCAGTCGACCAAACATGGTTTCGTCTATATAAGGACGGCTGAAGACTCGAAATCGCAATTGCGCTACCGCTGGACAGTTGCATATCAGATGATATGAGGTTCCGTAGTCGGATTCACAAAGATCACATGAAAAAGACTCAGCGCGCTGAATAGTTTCCATGTGATAATTGAGTTTGCAGTGGCCGGTTAAAGCCCTGGTCAGCATGCCGCAGTGGAGCTTCGAAAAATGTAAGAGATTTTTCGAAACCACTGGGCATGGTTGTTCTAGAAACGCCTTTGTTTGGCGACAAGTTTGTAGATTTCTCCAATAATTGCGGTGCTCGGACGAAGCCCAAGACCGTATTTTTTCCCTTATCCAACTTGTCGAAATTGGCAGCGCGGGCTCAGGACCAACGAAGTCAATCGCTGAACCTGCCGTGGCCAATTCGTCAACCCATACATTTCCAGTAATACCGCAATGTCCGGGCACCCAGACAAGGTAGATAGTGTTGACAATGCTTAGTTCTTTGATTTGGGTTCGGCACGCGATCACTAGCTTGGATCGGGATTTGTCTGAGCTATCGGAGCAGAAGTTTATAACTCTGCCGGACAAACTCAGTTGAAGGGCCGATTGCACCCCGCACATAATCACAAAGATTTCTGCTTGGAATACAGTACAGTATCTACCTAGTGAGTGAGATTGTTCCAATCTCATTTCACGACAGTAGACACCAGCACCAGCACGTCCCTCCATCAGAGAACCGTCAGTGTAACAAACCACTTGCGTTTGTTGTTGTCTTTCCATAAAGCCAGACAACCACTCCTCTCGAGAGGGAATCTTCACATGGAATGTCCTGTAAGGAAAACTACAAGTGAGTGTAATATCGCTGGGAGCAAGAATATCTTCACCCCATGTAACCATTTGTGACCACAATCGTGTATGACTGGTAGCAAGATCAACATGATTACTGTTCCAAAGCCCAGTAACCTGCAGTCTGTATGCACATGATAGTGCTTCTTGTTTTAAGTGTATGTGTAATGGTTTGATATTCAGAAGTGCCTCAAGAGCAGCAGTCGGAGTCGTGGTGAAAGCACCAGTCAACGCCATGAGCGCCATTCTTTGCAGATGGTTTAGCTTTGACTGGACTGTCACCACCTCTACCCTCTGCCACCACACAAGGCATCCGTATGACAGTATTGGACGTACAATTGTCGTGTAAATCCAATAGATGTATTTAGGTTTGAGACCCCAGGTCTTTCCAAAAGTTCGTCTGCACTGCCCGAAGGCCATGCACGCTTTCTTGACTCTGAACTCAATGTGAGCAGACCAATTCAGTTTGGAATCCAATATGACTCCAACGTATTTGACTTGATCTGCACACAGTAGCTCAGAATCAAAGAACTGCAAGGGACTAACCCCGGTTGTTATTCGCTTCTTCGTGAAAAGAACCATTGAAGTTTTGCTTGGGTTAACTGATAGTTTAACTTGTCGACACCACTGTTCGACAGCTCTTAATGCCTGTTGCATTAAGTCAAAGATTGTTCCGATGCAAAATCAAGTAATTAGTATTTGGTAATCGTCAGCAAACCCGTAGGTTGGAAATCCAAGCTCATTGAGTTTCTTCAACAAGCCGTCAGCTACTAAGTTCCATAACAAAGGTGACAGAACGCCACCCTGAGGACAACCGCAAATACTCAACTTCCATATCTCAGCCTGTCGCAGTGACGAGCAAAGTATGCGGTTACTAAGCATTGCGTTTATCCAACCTGAGATACATGCAGGTATCCCATGCCCGCGATTCGCTTCCAGAATAGACTGGAAGGACACATTGTCAAAAGCACCCTCAATATCTAGGAATACACCGAAGCTAGATTGCTTGAGCGAGAAGGCTTTCTCAATGTTGTAAACAACATCGTGAAGCAGAGTGATCGTGGATTTCCCACACTGATATGCATGTTGCATTTTGTGCAGTGGATATTCAACTAAACTAACGTTCCTGATGTGATGATCGATTATCCGTTCCAAAGCTTTCAGAAGAAAAGAACTTAAGCTGATAGGCCTAAAACTCTTGTCTTCTTCATAGCTTGAGCGCCCCCCTTTGGGAATAAATCTAACAGTTATTTCTCGCCATGCTTTCGGGATAAACCCGGTAGCAAGACTGGAAAGCAAAATCTTTTTCAAGACATGTTTAAGAATATCAAATCCCTTTTGCAGTAGCACGGGAAGTATTCCATCTTTTCCGGGTGATTTGTATGGAGCAAAGCTGTCAACTGCCCACTTGACCGATTCAGTGGAAACCAATGTGCGTGCTAACGCCCACGAGTCCGAATCACCAGAATGAGTTCTGTGAACATTGTTCAACTTCGGATCGATACAACCTGGAAAGTGTGTGTCGAAGAGACAATTAAGAACATCTTTTTCGTCCGTCACATAAACACCATCTCTGGTTTTTAAGGAGTTCGTCTGAAAATCATTCGATTTGGAGAGAATTTTATTTAATCTGCTAGCCTCGTTCAGACTAGAGACATTAGGCTTTGCCAGCCAGCCAAATGTCCCGATTGTCTTTTCAATAAAACTGTATAGTATTCGACACTTTTCATTATGTTTCAGTCTCAATACCCCGCCATTTTGACTTCGACGCGTACTCCACATTCAAAAGCAAATTTTCGAAATTCTTCAGGCGATTGGCTGAAATAATTGTACCCTGCGTTGACGAGAGACACAAGAAAAAGTTTCTCTTACTTTGGAGTGAATTCCAGAAATAAAAATATATGATGACTATTTTTGCACTATAAATAGTACCGCCAACTTGCCTCGTGTGCGTTACCGCCAACTTACCCCAACCGCATATTTTATAAAAAAGGATTTAAAAAATTACTTTTGGGTATGAATAGGTATAACGTCTATACGGATGCTGAAAGCTCTTTTCACATACTATCGAAAAGTTTAATCGTTCGGGGAATATATTGAAAACCATCTTAAATAACACAAAATGTTTAAAATTAAGAAAATGTACAGAGTTTGCTCAAAATCACAATATCGCCCACAGCTTCTACAAAACACAATGTTTCACAACAAAAACACATTGGATAATGCGTTTCACATTACTTGAGGTACACAATGAGAGACAGCGCTTTATGTCTAATAGAAACGGAGAAAAGGGGGTTCCGCCAACTTACCCCAACCGCCAACTAGCCCCGGGCTCCCCTATATTTCCGAGACTCAGCATGGATTTATGCCGAAACGTTCAACATCTACGAATCTTCTGTCGTTCACAACATAGAGTAAGGTGGGGCAAAAGTGCGCACCTAACAGTTTTCGTAAAATAACTATTGGTAGAAAAGCACTAGAAAATCGGCATGATTACAAATTAATACTCAAATCACACATCTTCAAAACGTAATACTAGATATCTCTTGATTTTGCTTGTAATCCGAGAAATAATTATTTTCAAATTCGCACTTTTGCCCCATGGTCGGGGCAAGAGAGCGCATAGCAACGGGCAAAAGTGCGTACTGATTAAATAGCCGATTTATTACCGCCCATAAATTAAACTAGTCAATTTTAGGATATCCATCCCCTCTTACTCTTCCTTCATAACTAAAAAGTACTCTTCCCTCTGCCTCGGTTGATGTTGTTCAGTTTTCCATTATGTTGAAAAAAATTGAATGTTTCATCTTTTAGACAATGTCGTTCATGATCAAACTGTTACCCCTCGTAACATCATTATTTGTCATAGATGGGTGGATCACTACAAGAATTCTTGCGAATATGCTATTTATATTGGATATACATCTTTATTTACATATTCATAGTTTTTTGTTTCTTGTTTAATTACTCTGAGCTTTTGGCACTCTATATTTTCCCTTGGAACCAGTTATACTGGTGCTTTTGTTCCTAAACCGCTCATATCAGTCGTAATTTGACCGATGAGGTCGCAGTTCTTGAAGAAGCTGGTCTCTTCTTTAAACCATGGAAGAATTTGTTCAATTTTTAAATAAAAAGCTTCATTCGCGTCTTTTTATTGGGGCGGATATGCTATGCGCACTTTTACCCAGTCAGTTTTTTAACTTATTAAATTGTAACGAAAATTACTGAATTTTTTTCATCAAATCAAATATATCTCGCAACAAACCATACGTTGAAAATTTTTAGGATACTGTAGTTTTATAGATCCTGATTTATTCAAACACCCAATTTATAATTCCCAAAATTCAAAAAATTACATCAAGTGAGCGAAAAATGGTCCTTCCCCCTTAATTTCAAGCCACTATATTCAAACCATTTATGCTTAGATGTGCGATTAGTTGACTTAATGATACACTAAATCCATACAGAGTTACCAGGTCCTAGCGCTTGTGTGCTTTTAAAAGTCCTCTGCGCACTTTTGCCCCTCGCGCACTTTTACCCCACCTTACTCTATGTGATAGATGCCATGTCTGACGGCCTTCAAACTGACGTCGTTTACACGGATCTTTCAGCTGCATTTGACAAGATTAATCACGCTATTGCATTGGCAAAGATGGATAGACTTGGCTTTGGTACTAATATTCTCCGCTGGATGCAATCGTATCTCAGTAATCGTCGTCTGGCAGTCAAGATAGGTGATTGTGTATCCGAAGAGTTCTTCGCCTCATCTGGCATTCCGCAAGGCAGCCATCTTGGTCTATTCTATGGATTTGTCTTCGGTATTTCAACGATGTCAACTTTTGTTTAGAAGGACCACGGTTATCTTTCGCTGACGACCTCAAGTTATACCACAGAATCCGGAATACTGATGATACAGCTTTTCTTCAACGCCAACTGGTAACCTTTGCGGAATGGTGCGAAATCATCCGAATGACCATAAATCTCAAGAAATGCACGGTCATTACGTTCTCCAGGAAAATTCGTTTCGAATACTGTCTAGCAGAATCCACGATTGACAAAGCGAAATGTGTCAAAGATCTTGGAGTTTTTCTCGATGAAAAACTGACGTAAAAAAAATTTGAAATTAATGCGCGTAGAAATGTTTACGCCCTTTTGAAAAATTGCTCTTGTATCAAAATATTGCATTTATGATAGAAAATAATGGAGATTCATAAACCGACCACAACTTTGAAGTTTCGTTCAAATCGACGATGGTCATATTTTGTGGTCGGCCGGTTGCTCATGGAATCCCTCAATTTGTCTTTTATGCCTACTTGATGCCATTACATTCATAAAAACCGATTCAATCCACCTAGCAGTGAGATGAGACATTTCTTACACATATCACTGTTGGACCATTCATTAGTTTGCAGAACTCATGCGAAGTAGTAAATCAAAATTATAAAATACACGAATCAAATTATATTAGCTTAATTAATAAAAATTTAGGCTATATTTAGAAATAAGTATAAGATTATTAGAATAAATTGACTCAAATTAACAAATTGAATGAAATAAATAAATGGAATGACTGAACCTGAAATGAATAAAATTAAAGATATGAACAAAATGAATTAAATGAATCAAATGATTCAAATAAATCAAACGAGTCAAATGAATCAAATGAATCAAATGAATCAAATGAATCAAATGAATCAAATGAATCAAATGAATCAAATGAATCAAATGAATCAAATGAATCAAATGAATCAAATGAATCAAATGAATCCAATGAATCAAATGAATCAAATGAATCAAATGAATCAAATGAATCAAATGAATCAATTGAATCAAATGAATCAAATGAATCAAATGAATCAAATGAATCAAATGAATCAAATGAATCAAATGAATCAAATGAATCAAATGAATCAAATGAATCAAATGAATCAAATGGATCAAATGGATCAAATGGATCAAATGGATCAAATGGATCAAATAGATCAAATGGATCAAATGAATCAAATGAATCAAATGAATCAAATGAATCAAATGAATCAAATGAATCAAATGAATCAAATGAATCAAATGAATCAAATGAATCAAATGAATCAAAGGAATCAAATGAATCAAATGAATCAAATGAATCAAATGAATCAAATGAAGTGAATTGACAAAATGAATAAAAAAGAAGACAATGCATTAATGGAAATAATAAATTAAACGATATTGTAAGGTTATAAATTAATAGAAAAAATAAATTGTGTCAAATGAATTATTTGGATGAAATGAATAAAACTGAAAAAATAGTCAGGTTAATAAAATGAAGAAACTAAACAAAATGTATGAACTGGAAAAAATTAATAGAATGCGTTGAATGAAAACAATGAATAAAATAAATGAAATGAAATGATATGAGTAAAATGCACGAAATGAATAAACTGATCAGAGTGAATCCTAATGCTGAAACGAATAAAGTAGAAAAAATGAACGCAGGTGAACAAAATAAATAAAAAGATGCGGAATGAAATAATTAATTAAAATGCAATGATCATTTAAAGTTAAAGTTAAAAAAACATTTTTGAATAACATAAGAAAACAGATAATCCATTTTGTACGAATTTGAGAACCATTGCATCAGAAAGCTATGAAATGTTTTTGAAAATTTTATCTTGTTAGAAAAGGCTAATTAGTATACAATGGGATTTCTAGGGCTCCCATCCTTTTTTTGTTTTAGTCTTTTCGTTTTCACGCTTCTTTACTTGACGGCGTCGTTTCAAGATTATCTGGTGTTTCTACATTATTTATGGACCTTAATTAGTTATCAAGAACGTTCAATTTGCTTTGGAATTCAAAGTTTACTTTTTGGTCACATATTCCCGAAAAAAAATTGTGCATAATAGAATTGCTTTTGTGAAAGTAAATATGGTAACTTGTGTGAAAGAGTGCGTAAGAATCAATCGGTTAAATCGTGTGAAATACTTTACTTTTCGTTGAAAACTTTGTGGGCGCCTATTGCTAATCGAAATATCATTCAGATAAGTATAGTGTGTAGTCATACAGACTATTATTGTTCTGTGATTTTCAGATTTCATTTCGCTGCGGCTGGCTCTATAAACTTGCCCGCAGTGGAAGACGCAGTGTTATATTGTTCTTTTGTATTGTCCCGCTTCTCCAGCTGTAGTTTAATTTGCCTATAATGAGCGGCCTGTGTGCAAAGTGTACGGGCACGGGAGTCTCGCCGAAGGCCTTGTTGTATGTCTTTTTGCGGTGATAAATATCATCAAAAATGTTCCATGTTAACAAAGGCCATGGTAAATTGGGTGGCTGATAATGCAAGTCTTGTAGCAAAGTGTGCGAAATGTTTATCAGACCAGTCTTCTGGTGTGCAGGATGTCAGTTCGATATCCATTAAGTTGAATAAGAAGATGGAACAATTCGCTTCGATTTAAAGTCTCTCACTGATGCCCGAAAAAACATCGATGCACAGATAAACAACGCAGTAGAAAACGGAATAGAAAAACTGATCAGGTCTTTCAACAACTCTCTCGAGAGTAAATTGGTTAGCTTGGAAAACAGTGTTGCCAAAAAGTTGGAAGATTTGAAAAGTTGTTTTAATGAAAATGTTAAGCGTGAAATTGAATTAGTTGGAATGAACAGAAAGAGGAATTTTAGTAATAGGAAGGTTCATTCTGAATCTGACGGGAATCCCAGTAGAAAACGAAAAATTTTGACGAATAAAGAAGATGAACCGATGTTAATTGAAATAGACGATGATGGTAATAATGACGAGGTTTTTGATAAAAATAGTAGAATTACTTACGCGAATGTTTTGTCGGGAGCTACTGGGACGAATAAAATTAGAACTAGAAGTCAAACGAAACGTAAGGCTCGCCCGGTCATTAAGATTAAACCAGTCGAGCCGTTGCAATCTAGTGACGACACGAGGAAGGAATTATAAAATAAATTAGATCCAAAGGTGCACAAAATTAGCAACTTTAAAAACGGTAAAGATGGCTCGATTATTGTGGAGTGTGCAACTCGGGATAATATTGAATCGGTGAAAGAAAACATTGTAAGCAATCTGGGCGAAAATTATAATGCTGTTATACCGATACCCGGTAAACAGAAGTTGAAAATAATGGGGATGAGTGATCTATACTCTAAAGAAGTCTTCATTGACTTATTGAAGAGTCAGAATGAGGGTATTCCGTTTGAATATGTTAAAGTTGTTGCCAATTTCCAAAATCCACGATATAAATATAACAAATACAATGTTATAATTGAAGTTGATAAGGACACTTATAGCGGCCAGATGTCAGCCCGTGCGGTAAACATTGGTTGGGATAGGTGTTCTGTTTTTGAGGCCTTTAACGTGCTGCGCTGCTTCAACTGTGGAGAATATGGTCATAAGAGCACGGGAAAGATGTAATGGAGCACATAGAACATCTGAATGATCATCCACTGATTTTAAATGCGTGAACTGTATTAAAAAGAACAATGAACGTAAAATGAATTTAGACGTAAATCATGCGGCATTTAGCAAGCAGTGTTCAGTATATCGGAGACTGCTAGAATTGAAAAAAGTAACGTTTTGTCAAGTGAATAGCAGCTAACAAACGAGAGGTTGTCTGAAACATTGTTTTTAAATATAGCTGGGTTATTTACAAACTTTGTCGCAATGCGACATCTTGTAGAAAACAAACGTCCATTGTTGGTTTTAATATCAGAAACACATATTGTTGATGCTGATGCATTTGATCAGTATAGCATTCCGGGTTATAAAGTTGCTTTTTGCCTATCTCATTCTAGACATACCAGTGCACAGTGGTCCAGATCGCTAATTTAGGAGGAATTTTTACTTTCTGACAAACCTGTATAATTTAGCCGTATCATGTCTTAGGATGAATTTGTGTACTTTAGAAGATGCTTCTTTTTATTGGAATAGTTATTAGGGTGGTTCTAATTTATCTAAAATACGAAAATAAACTTTTTACTGATGAAAGATAGAGCTCCACAGTCTTCCACAAAGTTGTAAAGTAACTTATTTTGAATAAATTTGTTGAACATATTAAAGCTCTATCTCTTTTAGTTTTTGTTATACAAGAAATTTAAAAAAAAAGATTAGGGTGTTCCTGAAAAAAACGTTTTTTTAGTATAACTTTCGTATCTTTTACTTTTTGTTAACACAACCTTTGAACAGCTTATTGAAAACTTCAAGCCGAGTATTTTTCTCCAAGACACCGAAGGTCTAACTTTTTTCTTTAAAAAGTTATGGACACTTTTCGTTAAAAAATAGCCTATTTCAAGGCTCAATATCGCTGATGCGGGCACCTAAAATTGAATTCTGTTTCCACCACATGAAAGACCATACTTATTAGTATATTTGAGCAAAAATTGGCGAATACGATATTTTTTTAAAATTTGCAATTTAGATTTAAAGTTTGTAGTTTTGCAGGTTCAACGCATTAAAGCATTTACACACATATCGTTGTATTATGAAAAAAGCCACTTTCAAATATCATTCTCTCATCGCAGCAAGCTTTGCATAAGTGAAACGACTGTCAAAAAAGGTTTCTGATTTTATTCGTTTTAAATAAAACTAGTAAATATGGATATTAGTCGAAGAGAGTTGGCGAATTTGCTTATTGCTGGTAAAAAGACAGATGAACTGCTTAAGTTCATTACAAGTAGTAATCCAAATGTAAAATTGAGACTTGTTAATGTTCGAAAGAAATTTTATATTTTGTTAAAACAACCTTTGAACAGCTTTTAGAAAACTTCAATCCACGTTTTTTCATAACTCTGAAAGTCTAACTTTATACTTTCAAAAGTTATGGAAACTTTTCGCTCATAAATAGCCCTTTTTCAAATGTCATTATCTCTGATTGGGGCAAATAAAAGTAAGTTCGGATTGAACCATAGAAAAGAACATACTTTTAAGTATATTTGAGCAAAAATTGGAAAATATTATTTTTTTTATGCATGTAATTTTAAATTTACTAACCAAAGTTTTAAATTTTATCGCATAGCGACATAAAAGAAATTGCCTAAAGCCTTTGTATTTCCTTTTCTGTTTTGCTTACATATCAACAATACAGAATGTGTTCATTAAAAATAATTTGGCTATGACAACAATTTAGGATTTATATAAGGAGAATTTATTCAATGCCAATTAATTCAAAAGTAGATGCATTGCATTTTCAGGTATATCCAGCGGTGCTCGTTGAATTCGACGTTTACATTTAAGAGAAATTATAGGATCTGATGAAACAAGAAGTCTCTTGAAAACGTCATCAAGATTGACGAGTCGATCGAATTTGCGTGCGTGGAATTCTCGGAATCTGCGAATACTTTTATTCCTGGTTTCTTGAACTTCTTCACTGCACATACCTACTGGCAGCATGTTATGTTGAATAATGCTTCCTCCATGGACCAGGAGTTTATGCACGGTTGGTGAGAGAGCGTACCAACCATACAGGCGTACATAAAGCAATCGTGTATCTTCGGCGTAACTCCGGTAAGCATCCGCGTTAATTCCCAATTTGCTGTTGATGATTGTTAATAGCACATACATACGTTCTAGCAACATTTCGTCCAACCCGGTTTCTTCTGCAACGACATCTCGGTTTCTGAAAAATTTTCGAGCTGTGTTACCATCGTTAGAATTTCCGCCACCTGGCAAAGGTTCGCTAATACGAAGACCTAAACGGTCACGTAACGCTTGTCGAATTTTTATTTGTCGTTCCTTAAGCTCGCTGGTATTTTTGCCTACGCGCCAACGCGGTTTTGCTAGAGCTAAACGGTAAGCAATATTCAATAGTAACTCCATTGCTCGTATTAATGCATGTAAAGGTGAAAAAACATATAAACTATCCGGTGGATCGCTGGCTTCCAGTAAAGGATCATTCAATCGCTTTCCGGAGCGTTTGCATATATAACACGCTTGAGACGGTGTGCCTGTTACGTCATTCACTACCTTCGTATCAACCATGGAAAATATGAAGCTTGAACTAATCGGAATCTTGCGCATATTAACATTTACTATAGTCGGGACTAATTCATCGATTTGCTTGTTCATCGCGGCAACTTCATCCTTTGTTAGTTCAGGATTTTCCTTCTTGAAAATTAATTTTACTGGTCGGCACAGGGATACTGAAGATGGAAAATCATTATTCCAAAGAATGCAATCTCTTGACTCATCTTTCCGGCGACTAACTACACGTAAAGGTACTATAGATAGAGCAAATATATGCGAATCGTTATACTCGAATAGTTCTCCATTTTCATCTTCGTCAACGCACATTTGCTTGTATCTATGTTCAAGTGGAAAAGAGACTGTCAGTCAAAGTTTAGAAGAAAAATAATGTTGCCTACCGGGAATGGTTGCTGCTTCCATCGCAGCCCCACTTAAAGATAACAAACGTATTATCCTCAGGATGCAGTGGTAGAACTCCAATATTCAGAAACGAGATGAGTCGTTCCACGGTATGGTTAACAAGAGCTTGAAGGGGAACATACGCACAAGAAGGCTGA
This sequence comes from Topomyia yanbarensis, assembly GCF_030247195.1. Classification (NCBI taxonomy): domain Eukaryota; kingdom Metazoa; phylum Arthropoda; class Insecta; order Diptera; family Culicidae; genus Topomyia; species Topomyia yanbarensis. Next base: position 116,141,413 of record NC_080670.1, read on the forward strand.
ACAGAAATTCCTGAAAAAAATTGTTGATTCAGGGACGAATCTTTGAGAATAGTACATACCGATCGGATAGCATAGTTTCTTTTCTTCTACTATTTTATTATACGCGGGATAAATGTCCAAACCCTTCTGCATAACTGAGCTGCGTATGTTTTGGTACTGCGCCTTAGAAAAATCATTTTCACAAATAAATCTAAGTGCCTCCTCCGCAGTAAACGCTTCTGCAATCGGGACAGCCATAGATCCTAAATTCTCTACGGTAGATCTGACGGGACTTTTCGACAATCGTTCGATTTGTCTGCCAACTAAACGGAAACCAGTAGAATTAGCGTTGACGGCTGACGCTAAACCAAGTTCTTCCGTGGAATACTTATCGCGCAACTTTCCTAATCTTTTTATTTTGGCTCTGCGACATATTTCGGAAAATGGTTTCCTCTTTCGGCCTTTACCTTTACCTTCGACTTCGAATCTTAGCTTTCCTTCAAGCCACACAAAATTTTCCAGCTCAAACCGAATTTGCGTGCGCTTACTCCGAATCCACAACCTTCTAAATTCCAACATGAAGATTTTTATTTTCTTCCGAGCACTAACAAGTCTCAATTTTACATTTGGATTACTACTTGTAATGAACTTAAGCAGTTCATCTGTCTTTTTACCAGCAATAAGCAAATTCGCCAACTCTCTTCGACTAATATCCATATTTACTAGTTTTATTTAAAACGAATAAAATCAGAAACCTTTTTTGACAGTCGTTTCACTTATGCAAAGCTTGCTGCGATGAGAGAATGATATTTGAAAGTGGCTTTTTTCATAATACAACGATATGTGTGTAAATGCTTTAATGCGTTGAACCTGCAAAACTACAAACTTTAAATCTAAATTGCAAATTTTAAAAAAATATCGTATTCGCCAATTTTTGCTCAAATATACTAATAAGTATGGTCTTTCATGTGGTGGAAACAGAATTCAATTTTAGGTGCCCGCATCAGCGATATTGAGCCTTGAAATAGGCTATTTTTTAACGAAAAGTGTCCATAACTTTTTAAAGAAAAAAGTTAGACCTTCGGTGTCTTGGAGAAAAATACTCGGCTTGAAGTTTTCAATAAGCTGTTCAAAGGTTGTGTTAACAAAAAGTAAAAGATACGAAAGTTATACTAAAAAAACGTTTTTTTCAGGAACACCCTAATCTTTTTTTTTAAATTTCTTGTATAACAAAAACTAAAAGAGATAGAGCTTTAATATGTTCAACAAATTTATTCAAAATAAGTTACTTTACAACTTTGTGGAAGACTGTGGAGCTCTATCTTTCATCAGTAAAAAGTTTATTTTCGTATTTTAGATAAATTAGAACCACCCTAATAACTATTCCAATAAAAAGAAGCATCTTCTAAAGTACACAAATTCATCCTAAGACATGATACGGCTAAATTATACAGGTTTGTCAGAAAGTAAAAATTCCTCCTAAATTAGCGATCTGGACCACTGTGCAGTGGAGTTGCTATTTACTCCAAAGAATCGATTAAATTCAACGTTCGGTTAAAAGAAGCAGTTGATAATAATTGGTTCTTGGGTATATCAGTTGAAAGAGGCATGCAGATGGGAAATTTTGCAGTAGTATACCATTCTTCTAGTTCAAGAGATCGACGGTTTTTAGAAATTTTAGAAAACTGGTGGGAGAATTTCGTTGACTTAAGTAAACATAATGTAATTTCGGGCGATTTCAATATTGATTGGCTCAACGATCAAAATTCGATTCAGTTGAACCAGTTGGCAGAGTTTTTCAATTTCAAGCAAACGGTTAGTGAGTTTACAAGAATTTCCAGACACAGTAGAACATTGATAAATCACGTGTATTCAAATTTTGACGGGGTTCATTCGTATGTAGAGGCCGATTGTTAAATTTCAGACCATGAGACAATTTCAATTTTTTTGGAGAATGAACCGAGTCGTGAAAAGGATAAAGTTAAAATCAAGTGCTGGAAAAGATATTCAAAACAAGCTATGTTTCAACTGGTTTCGAGAAGCTAGGATTTTACGGAATTGAATGGAAATTTGGATAACAAGGCAGCAGTTCTAACTAACGTGTTAAAAGAGTGTACAAATAGTTTAGTTTCTCAAAAGTTTGTTAATTCAAATAACTCGAATAGCTGGTACTCTTTAGATATTTTGCGCTTTAAACGTAAAAGGGATAAAAAGTACAAGAAATTTTGCAGAACTAATAGTGAACGTCTTTGGAATGGGTACACGCACGCGCGAAATATTTATTCACGGGTCTAGAAGAAGACCAAATGTGAATATATTCAAAGGAAGATCGATCAACATCAAAACAATAGCAAAGAGTTATGTAAAATCCTAAAGAATTTAATTAAACCTAAACGTAGTTCCTCGCAGTCCATAACTTTTAACGGGGTAGAAGAACAATCTGAACAAAGAATAGCTGAAAAATTGAACAGTTATTTCGTTAACAGTGTCCAACTGATCAATCAAAGTATTGAGCTGGTCAGTGAACCTGTGGAAATAACACAGCCGATTAATATTAATTGTATATTTGACGGAATTCACTCAATCACTTTTGAACAGTTGAAAGATATTTGTTTTTCTTTGGGAAAATCGGCTGGTATCGATAATGTCAACGCAAAAGTGATACAGGATTGCTTTCATGTCATCGGACACGATCTGCTGGACCTTGTAAATGAATCGCTACAAACTGGGCACGTGCCGACAGTTTGGAAGGAATCACTTGTGATTTCTATTCCCAAAGTTACTGGGACGGATAAAGCCAAAGAGTACCGCCACATTAACATGTTGCACACATTAGAGAAAATTTTAGAACTTGTTGTTAAGGGCAAGCTGATGAGTTATTTGAATAATAATAATTTACTATTTCCGGAGCAATTGGGATACCGAGAGGGACACTCTTGCGAAACCGCTTTGAATTTAGTGCTAGCAAAATGGAAAAAGAAAATCGAGGTTAAAGAGGCTGTTTTTGCTGTATTTTTGGATCTGAAACGCGCTTTTGAGACAATTTCGAGACCTTTACTTTTGAAAACTTTAGAACAATTTGGTATCGGAGGGATAGCACATAAATGGTTTGAAAACTATTTATGTGATAGAACTCAGAAAACTAGTTTCAACGATTTTGTATCTAGTCCTCTCGGCAATCCTCTTGGAGTGCCGCAAGGTAGTGTCTTAGGTCCTATTTTATTTATTATGTATATAAATGACATGAGGCGAGTTTTACGATTTTGTGACTTAAATTTGTTTGCTGACGACACTGTTCTGTTCATTTCAGCTAAAGATATAGATAAAGCCGTGGCGCATTTGAACGAAGATTTGAATTCCCTTGCTCGTTGGTTTAAATTTAAACAATTAAAATTAAATGTTACTGAAACTAAATACTTGATTATCTCTTCGGCTAATACTAGGCTTGACGTTAACGTTGAAATAAATGGTGAGACTATTGATCGCGTTAGTGAATTAAAATATCTTGGAATAATCATTGATGACAAGTTAACCTTTAAGTCTCACATCGACAATGTCATCAAAAAGATCGCTAAAAAGTATGGTATATTGTATAGTCTGAAATATGATTTAATAATTAGTAGTAAATTTTTTTTATATAAATCTATTGTTTCACCACATGTTGACTTCTGCCCACCCATTTTGTTTCTTGCCAATCAAACACAAATATTGAGGTTACAGCGATTGCAAAATAGAATCATGCGATTAATTTTAAAATGTAACAGATACACTTCCTCTAGTTTCGTGCTAAGCGCATTACAATGGCTCTCTGTGAAGCAAAGAATTTATTACTTAACAATAATGTTCATTTTTAAAATTATTAATGGAATGCTGCCTCGATATTTGTGTGATCGAATTGAAAGAGGAAGTGATGTGCATAGGAACAACACTAGAAACGCGTCGGATGCAAGAACACCAAACTTTTTATTTGGTAGATCACAGAACTCCTTGTTGTACAAAGGAATAAGTTTTTTCAATTCGATGCCTAGACGTATTAAACGTGCAGCAACATTGGCGGAGTTCAAAACACTGTGTATTTCACACGTAAAATCTGCTTTGCAGACAGATTTTTTGGATTTTTATATTTTGGAGTTATTTGAATAACTATGTAATACCACGAAGATTGTATTTTTTTCACTTCTATTATTTGCATTTAGTCACACTAAGTTATTATACTCGCTATGATGATGATGGATTTTTGTTACTTGTTTATTAAAGTTATTAAAAAAATAATGAGATGTTTACAAAAGTCTGAGCCAAGCGCGCGATAAGCAGATAGAGACTAACTTGAAATCGAACATGATGACCAGCACTAAAAGCTCATCGAGTTGAATCGAAGCTTTTAGACTTTTGTTGTGATCAGTGTCTGATTTGATGATGGAGTTGTGTTGACTTTGCTCGACAATAGAGTTAATCTCGGTTATTGCTGCGTTAGTGGTAATAACGGAGTTAGCTCGTTGAGTATGGGGCTTGATGACTCCTTCTGATAACTAACTAGATATCGGGTTCAATTCCTGATCAATCAAGGATGTTCTCGGATAGGAATATCCCTTGATTGCCTTGGGTTAATGGTAGGAAACTTTCAATAAAGGGGTCTGATGTGGATTATATAATTCGACCGGACTCTGCACTGCCACTAGGCTCGTCACTTCTCACCTTAGCAGGTGGTAGTACCGATGTCTTGGTCAGGCGGGAGGAGTCTTACAGAGAATTATAGGAAATGGAAGCTATTGGGTTCAATTCCCGATTCTATCAAGTATCTTCCCGGAATGGGAATTTTCTTGATGGACCCTGGTTGTTGGCGAAATATTCGAAATGTATCTGGTTACGTTCTTTTGGAGGAAAGGCTATGTCTGCAAATTGAACCAGTCCGTTTCTTTTTGTTAACTGGTTTTGTTATGGATCAAAATATTAATTATCTTTTAGATAAATCGTTCAGCTCATACCTTTGTAGGGGTATGAGGTGAGACCATCATCATCATCATCAATTTGCTGGTCCTGTAAAATTTAACGCGCAATTGAATATAGTAAAGTGAGACGTTTACAACGATTTGACGAATCTTCATTCGACAAATATGTCATAACTTTATAAAATGAACGCCTACATCAAAAATTATTACAGATTCGGAAAGTAGACAAAATTTCACGAAAGCCCTTTTAACAGAGAGCAAAATATGGAGAGGCAAAGTCAAAGTAAAAGTAAAAGAGGCAAGTCGATATTTCAAAGTTTTCATTTGCATAGCTTTCATAATGCAGTCTCTTTCCAGTCATCCTTATAGCTTGCATATTGTTTCCACCACCCAGTTAAGCCACATATTTTTCTGAGATAGCCATGAATTTCCTTTATTATAGTGTATATACAAGCTTTGAATAGAACTGAATTAAATTTGAGTTGATGTAGTTTTCAATGCTCACCTGTCTACCCATAATCAGAGAAGAAAAGTACCACTTCGAACAAAAAAAAATCACGAAAGTTCTCACACAAGCGAATCGGATTTGTTACTGGTTTTCCTTGGTTTGCTTTGAGAGTGCATCCGTGAAAAGTTTCAACTAGTATAACTTTTGAAACTGCCTCGTATAAATCGTTGCAAGCGGCAAGGTCGAGCTTCGCTAAAGCGTACAGTAAATAACAGAAAATGTATTATTGTATTTCGTATCATAGATTTTACTTTTCTGATTGATATTATGCTTATTGCTGTATGTAATTAGTGAACGCTCGTTTTCTAAAACGACATTATCTGTTATTTTTGTGGGGCGTCCGGAAAATCATCCAGTTTCAACAGAATGTTCTCTAATTACCTGGCCCGACGCAAATGCTTTTTATCAATTTTGCATATTGAAGAGTAACTCGTAAGGAACCTTTACTAAGCAGCACATGATTGTAGAGCCCCCTTTCTAAGTAGTGGAACGTGATCTTCCGCATGGGTGGTGTCATAAATATTACTTGTGATAATTAAGCTGAAGAAATAAACTTTTTTTTTCTGAATTCCAATCCAATGCAGTGAAAGCTAATGTGAGTACTTAAGGTCACAAGAGCACTTAGCACATATTAGGGAATCCAATGGAAGATTTTGTCGCGATAACTCTAATTTGTAAAACAAATATTTGTAATTCTGCGAACAAAAAAATAAAAAAAAAGTTCGATAAAACGTCAGCTGCGTCGGAAAAAAATGAAAACAGCATATGGCTTACTCTAGTAACAGTTGTGGATTTATGATAGTTTTATAGCCCCTGGTAAAACTTAGATTGCACTTGTCGCGTGCTATAAAACTTCAATTGTTACTTGTGTTAATGACGTATACGTATACAATCTCGCCATCGTCGGTCTTAACAGCATTTGAGTTGTTTTCTCTAACAGTCTACTAATTTTTAAATTTATTTTAGAATTTTTTTTAAATTGGCTGCCGAGTAACTGATTAGTATTTGCTTCTCGGTACGCATATCTGAAAAGTGTGTAGCAGCGATGCCACAAGTACAGATTTATCTAGAAAGGTACAGATTTTTCGAGTGTTACAGATTCTGTACGATACGGATACCATATTTTTGTAAAAAAGTACAGTTTGGTACAGATTTTTTTTTAATGTGACATGTAAAATAATTTAACACCGCGATGCATACCAATAAACAGGTTGTAAATGTTGAGTTAGACCGCTGACAGCGTGATGGCGAGAAACAGAGCTGGAGCTAACACTGACATTAGGATGCGGAATTCGAGAAACTTGTTTACAGCAAATCAAAGGAATGATGTCAAAATAGGTTTGTTGCCGTACCAGAAGAAACTGGAAGTACTTCTTCTCCTTTTCTACTTCTAGTAGCAAACCGAATAAAAAATTAGCAAGTTTTTTTTGTTCCTGTTTGCTACGGAGCAACTAGGAGCAAGAAGCGTGTATTGAAACAAACCTAATTGAGTTCTTGTCGGCCGATCTCACGAACACTACTGCAGTTTCTTGGTTGAAAGCAATCCCATTTATTTTTTCCGTTTTGTTTATTATTTTCCACCAGCTAGTGATGTGGTATTTGTGTCATGTGACGTGTACGTACTTGAGCTGTAGAAAAGTCTATGAAAGCCGAGCGGATTTGCGCGGATTGATAGGCCGCTTACATAGTGGCGGTGAGAAACTGTGTAGGGGCTGGTACTGACAGTAGGATGCGAGATGCGAGAAACCTTCTTACAGCATATCAAATGGAACCTGTCAGAGTAAAAGCAGGTAGCCGGTGCAGATCCGCTCGGCTTTCACTCTGACATCATCCCTTTGGTTAGCAGCAAGCAGGTTTCTCGCATTCTAATGTCAGCTCTAGCCCCAGTTTGGCTTCTAACTGCCACTCTGTAAGCACCCATAGGCTTCATTTGATTTGCTGAATCCAGGTTTGTCACATTTCGCATGCAAATGTCAGTACAAGCCACAGCCAGGGTTGCCACATTCACAAATTTTTCTTTAAAGTCACAGATTTATATAACAATTAGGCAATCCATTAGACGTGTTGGATTAGCTGATTATTTCTTGATTGTTTCTTCTGACGTTACTCCGCACTGCTAGGCACAACGTCCGACAAAACCATTGATTCGATCTAACATCAAACGAATTGGTACTAATGAAAGATGTTTGTCGGACGCGTTTTTCTGTTCGCAAGGTAAAGCAAAACAAACTTATTAACAAATCCCACCACTGAGTTGTCAAACAATCCTCTCCTAGATTGCCTAATGAAACACAGCTTCCAATTTGGCCCTGGCCGCAGCTCAGCTTAGACTGAAAACAAAATGACAACGAGAATTTGAACGGGAGCTGATTTTGACATTACCCAGTCAAACACTCCGGAATTTGGACTGATTTCTGGCGAAAGTTTATCGCAAATGAAACAACTGATTCCGAGTCGGAATTTTCGGTTTTTCGTAGCCAAATATCAGCATCAGCACCAACTCAATATATCACTATCTCGAATGAAAAAAATATATATAAAATGATTCTGTTTGTCATTGTGTTGGTACAGAATACGAAGAATTTTCAACTCCCAGTGCAGATTTAATTGTGGCAACACTGGTGAGTAGTCAGAACGATTGTCGTTTGCATTTTTCATACGTATCAATCCGCTGAAGTTTTCAAGCCCATCATGGTTTACAGACCTTGGTGACATTTCGTAAAAATTTAAATGCGACGTTAAATCCTTGAAAAGGTACTCATGAGAATTTATACAAAGCAGCCTTTAATATTAGAGATTGAAAATAATTATAAACTAATTTCCTCCACTTTCATAAGGACCAAAAAACTTATATCGAATCCTGAAAAAGGAAAATGGCTGGCTAACAAAATGCTGTTTGTGTTTGAATTTAATTTCCTTGCATGGTAGTTCTCAAAAGAAAGGACGCACAATAACCATTGGGAAGATATCCATTGAAAATCTTTCTTGGTCAGTGCGCTAAGAATCAACTGTGCAGTCAAAAGTTTCGATATTTAAACGTAAATGTATGCTTACATACTTCATCATAAAATCTTTCGGTTTTTCGATGGAAAAGGATAGGTTAATATTTAAAGTTAAATATCCGTTTGCAACCCAAAACGCACTCAATGTTTGAAAGATGGGTTAATTATTGCATGACATTTTTTATTTGGAAGAACATATTCTAACCACTTGTCGGATTATCGGGGATGAATTTGCTAGATATTTTATACCAGCCCAGTAAAGCTCAGCCGGAAATGAACTGGAATTCCGGCTGGTTCCAGTTCGCATTCCGACTCCAGTGACACAACCGATTCTAACTAGAATCGGTTGTGTCACTGGAGCCGGAATACGAACTGGATCCAGCCGGAATTCCGGTTCATTTCCGGCTGAGCTTAACTGGGAGTAACGTCGTATAATTTTGAACTAATGTATTGATTAACAGTGTATTTTGCAGGGGTTCGACACCACGTGCCGCTAGTGATTTTAAAAAGAATTGTGAGAAGTTTTTATTTCGAGTGGCCCTTCTCTTCTCTGCCATAATGCAACGTTTCGAAATACCTATTTCACCTTGAAAATAGTTACAGTTTTCCCATAAGGCAAATATTTTGCAAATTTTCTCAGGACTACAAATATTTTATTTGACATGTAGGATGTATTATTAAACTTGTTTCCGCGAGTCTCTTCTATACAAAAATGTAAAAAAATAATAGGATAACAGCAGACAAAAATAGTTTTATTTTCTCAAACCTTCACAATTACATCGCACACATGAAATTAGCTTGAATATTAATAAAGATTAGCAGAGGATCTTATCACACAACTTAGAAATGGATAGAGAAATAACGATATATGTGAGTCGTGACAGTTGCTATGAACACGAAGGGAGAGAGAAAGAGTGCGAGAGTGAGATAGTGATGGGGGGGGGGGCATGTGAGGAATAGCAAATGATGGTTAATGCCGAGACCTTATTTTTATAGGTATATTATGCGATACATTGATTGCTTACATTCTTATTATAAGTAGTAATTTTTGCGCCATAACCAATATAATCTAAATCTTGCAAAGAGCTAAATTTTTGCTAGAGGTTTGGGATTCAAAAATACAGTTTCTTTCTGTGATGCCACGAGTATAATTGTATGAGAAGTCTTTTGTCTCACTACTAGTTGAATTACTTGATGATCTGTATATTTATATACCATCCAACATTTACTTCACGCAACGTCTAATCCAACGGATAAATACATGAACTCTAGAAAAAATTTCCCTATGAACACATTATTTTGTTTTTGAAGTGAACTTACATATTGATTTTTGAGAAATAGTTCAGTTATTACATAGGTAATTCACAAAATCAAAATCGAATTTCTTGAATCACGTAGATGTGTTTTCATACCCATAAGCGGCTCCAGTTGGCTGACAAAGGAGGGACACGCGTTTCTGACAAAATATTGTTTATAGACGATCCAAAAAATAAATACATTTAGAAGCGTAGACTCAGATCTCATTTCTTAACACTTAATATTTAGGGATTGGCGAGTGGTGAGTCAAACACCATCCTTGAATGAAATCACTATTTTTTTTTAATTCATTTATTCGATACGGCTGATTGCGGTGTCTCAACGGAGCCTAGGATCTTTTATATATTTACTAAATAAAAAAAAAACAAAAACAAATGTTATAGAGTGTTCGTCGGATTTCGTACGTGCTATTTTCTATAGCTTATTTCACGACGGGAAAACACTTGTCTGGTCCCCGGCTGCATCTTGAGGTTCATTTACTTTTTGCTTATCATTCACGTAAAGATGGTAAATCCGTTCACGAACGGTTCAGGATAACTGGTTCTTCAAATAGAAAGAGTGAAAGGGAGTTCCATTTCAAAGCCCAGTAGTACTTAATTAATTCGCTTATAAAAGAATTGGTCAGTTCACCTAAAGCCGGTCGCCAAATTCAAGGGACCAATTTTTAGGCAAACGGATGTGTACTGACTCACCGTCCCACAAACTATCCTGGATGCTCTCTTAATTTGGAACTGGACGGAGAATTCCTCTCACTCTCTATTTCTGTAATTTCATCATAAACAACTGGCCACCCTTCAACGAACCTATGTAACAGTCCAGCTGGCAAACACTCAACGAGAGTTTTCGCTCCGAAATTATACTGCATGTATCTTCCAGCCTTTCCAGATCATCTCTGTTTCGACAATCATTCGATATATACAAATCAAAAGTCAACTGAATTGAAAAATGGTTCATGTGATCTAATTCTTTTTACAGAGCTAGTCTTCCCATCTCTAATCAGTGATGCCGTGTTCGGGCTCACGATCAGATGTTTTTCGTTGCCTTTTGCACTTATAGGACAATCAACCCGCACTGAAGGTGCTGGCTGTTGATGTTGGGGTGCTTGATGCTGTGTTTTCAGTTGATCAGTTGCCACAAATTTGTCAAGCTTATGTAGTTCAGGTGATGGTAGTTAAATTGATTTGCCGTAGACGTGTTGGCAATCGGTTGTGTTGTATTCTCCTGACCATCTTCCGCACAAGCTTTTCCAGTATGTCCCGTCTAATTACAATACTGGTTTGCGTGGTTTGCTCAAATATATTTCCATTGTGTTTGAATTGTATAGTCAAGAGGGAGTAGATCTTCGACCTGCATTCTCACCACAAGCACATAATTAACCATTTTCGGCAAATAGTTTCATCAAGTTGTAACTTAAGGTTTACCGGACAAGCTTCAGCAGCACGTGACTCGGACTTAGTCGCAGAGTCGGCGCGCTACTGGGCAAACTGGAGGGATTTCGCGGATCTGGTGGTATATAAAACACTCAAGTTTCTTAAAGTCTGTAAGTTTATTGTATAGTGATGTGTGGTGTTTTGCGTGTCGCTGGTGGGTTCACTAGTCACTGGTACGTACCGAATTATAGACTACTTTTGTCAGCTAGATGGACCTTTGAGCGCTCACTGATCGGTTTCGGTCCGAAATTGCTGTTGACACGATGAACTTCCTGCAAGATGACGATGACTGATCCTTGGGTGTAGGATTCGATGCTGGGGTGGTGGGTAAAATGGCGGTTCCAGAAAGGCGTTCCGGGCGAGGTGTCCAACAGGCGCTTCCTTCGTTGGCGAGATCGGTTGGCGACGGACGATACCGACTTTTGCCAGACCGAGAAGGGTTGCTCTCCTTGGTGTTTAGGGCCTTTACCCGAGAGTTTTTGTCCCTGGTTTTCGTTGGCGACCAGAGGACTGAAGAATGGTCTTTTACGGTTAGACGTAGGTGACCGTCAAGTCACCTATGCCGAAGCGTGTGAGGGATGTCTCTGGAAGTTCGAGACTTCCAGGAATGCCAAATTATGGTAAGTACCAAAGGGTATCAAAAGGTCCTCTGGTGAAGTGAAGAATATTTTCTTGATTGGAGCGAAATAGCTCGATGGTTTAAGTAGGCACCAAGATGGCCTCTCAATGTAGTTACCTGAATAGCTGGTGCACTTTTACTTCACCTTTATATTTTATAAAACTGTATTCAAACTTAAGACACGTCCTACGCACTCGCTCGCCTGTATTAAAGTGGACGACAGCGAATTTCAGATGGCGGATCTTGCCCAGTTCTCGAGGAATTGACCTGGGTATGGCCACTGACGATCCCCTTTCCAATCGGGCGCTTTTTAGCAGCAAGTACCACCGGTGTTGTTTTGTGTATTTGATATGTACGGTGCAGCGCCCATAGTTTTCGGCCAGCATCAACCCTGGAAAATTTCTCCAAGTGGTGCACCATGGAAGCTAATTTCCTGGGTTACATCACCAGCTACAGCCTTAAGCTAAGCTGATATTTTGATGCACTCGCGCTTTCCAAGCCATATGCTTACGGAAAAGAATAAACACTTTGTTTAATTAAACACAGTTTGTTGCTGCTAGCAGCAGACGGCGACGCTATTATAGAAAGTAAAGGCTTCCGAGTATGAGTCATAGTGAACTACTGATTCATCCACCGGGGTCTTTACTCTCGCGAGCGTGGAAAGAATGTTTTGTTTAGGTCTGAGACTCTTTCAGAGAGAAGTCTACACAGACGAAATGATAAAAGTCTTTTGCGTCAGATTGGAAGAGGTCAGTCGTAAAAAAGTTAATTAGGGTTCGCACGCGCAACAGGCGCGCTGGCGAAGAAGTGAGTCGGATAAGTGAGTCGTATTAAGTCAGTTAGTGACCGCACGGATAGCAGGCGTGCGCGTGTCGGATAAGTCAGTCGTTTAAGTTGTTCTCGCCCGGCCGCGTTAGGTCAGTCGGATAAGTAAAGACATATCAAGTATTCGAAAATCTGTGCGATATTTGTGCGAAAGAAAACGAAATAGCTTACGTCTGTAAGGAAAATCCACCCTGCTCCCGTCATATAAAACCAGTGGCCACCGGCGGCCTACGCTACATTCTGGTGACAGCGGATTTAAAGCCGCAAAAGTGAAAGGCTAGGAAACGCCAAAAACGATTGGAGTAGGCAGTGAGTGAAAGTTGTGGATTTGGACATATCTTAGAAAGTTTGCTTGTTGGTGGTAACCAGTTTTAATGCCTGAAATAAGTCCCGTCGCGAGGAAACCTTAACCATAAGTGTAGTCACCTCGACTAGATTCGTGAAAAGCAGAAATTCGGCGATTTCTGATTGTGTTAATATTGAATGTGAAGAAAAAAATTCTCCACCTGTCTGCGGAATTTATGGTGAAAACTGAAGAAAAATTAACAAATCACGAAAAATGCGATAGTTTAAATGTGGAAAAAGGCAAACACTCAGCATATCTGATCGATTCAGTGCAAGTTTCTTTGTTCACAAAACTTCGACGGAGTGCGTCAACGATCTCTTCAAATACATATGCGCTTGCTACGAGTTTGAAAACTGAGTTTGCAGAACGCATTTATGTCTGGAGTCCAAAACCAATTACAAAAGTGAATAACACGAAAAAAAATAACAGACGAAAAAGGATGCAGGTCAGGTAAGTGAACCGTTTCCACTTTATTTGCAACATTTTACTCGGCATTTTAGTTATTCACTCCCTTAGAGTCCTTTGATCTGTCATGTTCATATTAATGACTCAAAAAAGTTTAGTTCAGCAAAAAAAAAATTTATTGCCTGAAGAAAAGTTACAAACTAATACTTTTCATATTTCTCATCTTGATTGAGCACTGACATTTGATGTTTCTCATCTTGTTGAGCACTGAGATCTGTCCTCTAATTCGAACCATCGAATTTTAAACAGCTATCACTTTTTAGCACAGCCGGCAAGTTTGTTAGTAACCTCATGGACTTTAATCAATAAGTTCTCTTAAGGAAAAACTTTGATTTTTGGAGATGAAGATGAAAAATGCGATCTCTCGCAATATATTTCGCTTTCAGCCCATGTGGTAACCATAATATACGGGGTTTAAAGTAATTATTCAAGCAAATAATCATTAATTTTCAGATTGATGACAAATTAACACTAAATCGATGACAGATTTTTTATACTAACACTAAACCGACCGATAGAAATGGCGAGTCCAAGCTATCAGGTCAATCTTTTTGTTAATACCAACCATCCTTAAGGATATAAGGATCACTGGTTAAAGATCCACTGAAAGCGCTACCAGGGTATCATGACCCGGAGCAGCACGTTGTAGGTGACACGCAAAAGCAGCTGTCCAACTTAATTTATCCATTGCGTCGACGAAAACCGTCGCAAGCAATGCAGTTGTTTTCTAAATAAACGAAACCGCGGTCAGACGTTGGATGCCGCGTATATGATGCACACAGCACCATAAGTACTGGTGTTTTCCTTTAACGAGTTAATTAATAAACAAAAACGTACGAGCTACGTCTTTGATCGAGACCTGGGAGTAGGTCAAGTTCATGCTATAACAGCAGCGTTCTGTTTCACGAAAGTAACGTTTTTGTTACGTATGCCTTTGATGTCGCCCGTACACAGAGCAAATGCAAGCGTCGAAAATTGAAGGTCAGGTTTCAATAACTTGACCGCGAAAATAATAACTTAAAACAATGTAGGCCATTGGAATACGGTGTTTACCTGTGGGTAAAAACACTGTTATATGCTGACTATATTATGTCACCCGTTGCTTTGCGCAAAGTGACTTATTACTTTATGAATCACGTGCAGCAATGATGAAATTCTTTTTAATTTTTTTTTGGAAACATAAGCCCATCAAAGTTATATGAGTGGAATTAAATTTGCCACTATGAATATTGGAAGGAATGGTAACGGTGGCAGAAATGCTTACCGATTTCCTATGCTGGAGGCAGTACAATGCATCCCAGAATTTTACGGCTCAGCCTATGAGTTGGTGCCATTTTTAGGGCAAATACAGCTTTTTGCCGATGAGATTCCAGAAGGAGAAAGCCAGAAGTACCTACTGAATGTAGTGTTGATAAAAATTAAAGGTGAGGCGGCTAAATTTATAAGACGAATAAAAGCCGGGACCTGGAATGAAATGGCTCGAAATTTAAAAGAGCAATTTGGTATGAAAATATCTGCAGAAGCAATCGCACTGCAAATTGAAGATTTAGAGCAAAGTTTTAATGAATCTTTTAAGGAGTATGCCGTTGGAGCACTCTGTATCATGGATCAAATTGATGAATTTTACAACCAACAGGGCCAGCAACCGGACCCTTATGCAGAGAAAAATTTGAGAATTCATTTTATAGCTGGTCTGAAAGATGTAAACCTCAAGAATTCAGCGAGAGGCTACCGAACAGCTTCGTTTAAAGAGCTGGTAGAACTTTTAGAAGAGGATAGTGTTCGTATGTATCATCTTAAAAAATATTGAAAAACGGTTGCAGTCGTGGCGTTGGGCTAATAAGCAACAACCGGAAAACTATTGCACCAGCTTCAATGAATATGATTGCTACGCTGAACAGTCTTGTCAGCGGGATTTTTATAACAATAATAACGACCGGTATGTCAACTCAAATGGTCCGATTAACCAAGACGTTGAAGATGACCTCAGCGCAATAAATTACAATGACAAAAATTTCGAAATTTTCCAGAATGAGGAAAACGTTAGCAATTGTAGCAATCCGATAATGGGAGACTTCGAAAACTTGAAAGAAAATCTTCCGGAACAATATTATACGCAAGAAATTGAATATGATCATTCACCGCAAATGCATGCGAGAACGAACTGGTGCGATTATGATCAGAATACTGACACTAACAAACAAGAACCATATGTTAACTACGAACAAGTGGGTCATTATGGAGACCAAAGTAACGAAGTAAGTGTGAATTGCGTTATAAACAATAAAGAAAGCGCAAATAATAATTTAATACATCATGATAGAAGATATTACGACCTCGAACGGTCTTTCACCAACGAACGAAAGACAACACATCATACAAAGACAAAATTAAATTGAGGAAAGCATAAAGAATTGATCAGAAGTATTAGATAAAAAAGCAGTGTCTGTCGAAAAAAGCAATTTAAAATGGCAGAAGATATAAAGCCAGAAAATGGGAATTTTTTTATTAACAAGTCAAGAAGACTGTCGTACAAAATATGGGATATATTTTTTTTTAAAAAGGTCAAATACAAGTATAAAATTGAATACATGGAAAAAAGTGCAATCAGAATGAAGGTTGCAAAACACTGATAACAAAATCGATTACAAGGGATGGTCAGAGTCCGAGAAACCTGAGCCGATCACAATGTTATAGAAAGAAACATATAAGAAGGCCTGAGTCAGTGAACCAGAGCCAAAATAAGAGTAGAGCCAAAAGCCAGAGTCAAAGGACCTGAGCTAGAGCCAAAATTATAGGGGGGTCTCACGTATTTTCTAAATCGGATCGTGTAAGCTATACTACGATTTGAAACTCCGGAGTAAACAATGCCGAAGTATCGAGATGGGAACACAAGAATGAATGAGCAAGGGGAAGTCTGACCCCTGGAGTGAAAAGGGTGAGTGATACACAAGGAAAAAGACGCCAGCATGTATGATAAATGAATGAAGTACGAACGAGTGTTTAAAATTTTAGATAGGACGAAGAGGTTGACAAACGAGGACAAACCAAGTAAGGGCGAAAAGGGTGAAGAACAGGAATACGAGACAAAGACGAAGGGAATAATCATTAGGAGATCTTACCGGTGAAAACAAGGGAAAAAGTTTCATAATTAAAGAAAAGTGTTAATGGACACTACAATATATAGGTGATGAAAGCGTCACGAAAAACGTGAAAGTGGGAGTAGAAGACATTATCGAACAATTTATAAAGAGACGTGTAGCGAACACGCCCAGAAGATTACATTTTACCAAAGAGACGCGACATGAATCCGTCCAAGTACTGGTTAAAATATAAACATAAAAAAATGCAGTTAAACAAATGGCGAGAAAACGCCCAGATGGGAAATATTTTATGAAAAGGAGAAACAGAAGTCTTGACAAAAACAAGAAAGTTATCAACAAGTTGCAGTAGAGACAGACACTGCAGAAGAATTTCATTTTAAATTTCACAAGAGTTGCAAATCTGCCAAAGTGCGTTATTTTTTTTCTATCTTTCTAAATATTATTAGGAGAATTTTGAGTTGGTTTCACAAGTTGCGCATCAGTCCACCTTGGCTATTGTAATTTTCAGGTACTCTCTAGGATGGATGTAGTTGATTATGGTAAGTAAGATTTCAGAGTACTTTTCTTTCATAACCGCATGGTTACAAATACCATGTATCTTTTCGGGAATTTAAGTCTTTATTTACAGGTACCCTCCTGGGTCAACCTCAATTGGATAGGGGGAGATGTCGAAGCAACAAATACACAATAGCCACAATAGACAGGAAGGAAGATAACGAAGTATTCCCGCAAAAATACTTACCTCGCTTCGACAAATGTTGTCGACACAAAACATTTTTGAAAAAAAAAAAATTTAAAGAAAAAAAAAATGCATTATGAAAAAAAATATTATGAAAAAAAAAAACACAATTACAAAAAAAGACACAACTCGAGGAACACACAAAAAATATATTATCCATCTCGAGCCTAAAACAATATCACAAAAAAGAAATTTACTAAAAACGAGCACAATAGGCAAAAGAACTCGAAATTATTAAAATGAGCAAAGTAGCAAAAGATCTCGAAAAAAAACAAAAGAAAAAAAAACACATCTGGGGAAAAAGAAGGAATTGGGGGAAATATACTAACCACTAACACTCTTTTTCTTTTGCAAAGAATCACCGACAAAAATAAATTAGAAGATTAGGAAGATTGCCAATCGAGTCGGTTTTCATTTTAAAACAAACTATAAACAAAAGTAATTTCACATATGACAAATTTTAAAGATTAAAGCAAATGATTGAAAACAAACACAAATTGAAATAATTAAATAGATATAGTAAATTACAGGTTGAGAATGAAGATAACACAAAAAAAAATTAGTTTGTTTATATTTTTAATACAATAATAATCTATAGCAGTCAAATTATCAAAACCGTACAACAAAGAAGCAAATAACATATAATGAAAAAAAAAATTATTAAACATAGGAGATTTTGCATGAAGTGGAAGCAGAAGTCCAGAGTAGTGTGTGCCCCATGGAGATGGTAGTCACGAGCACTACCCAACGCGTTCGACAAGGATGGATTTGGAAAGGACGGTTGCAGGTGCTGACGGGAAGAAGATGGAGGGGATCTCGGAGGTGGAAGAATGGTCAAAATACGAAACAAGCAGGACAGCCCATTATTAACGAGAAATTCAATGAAGCTGAGAGTGGAGTATTGGCAACGAAGGCTAAACCTGGATCAGCCTAAACCAAAGATTAAAGCCACAGTCGGAACAGTCAAACCCGGTCTGTGTGATTGAAAATAGCGCCTCAGTAGCCCACAATCAATATGGCCTGAAGGTAGCAAGCAAGCAGATAAATCTCCCGGATAAGCCAAACGTTGAGGGAGAAACCAATGTAGACAAATACGTAAAGGACGTCGATATCAATGTAATCGATCGAGGGGTGGTACAACAAATAAATTCTAACCAGAATCGAGGAGCGAGGAATCGATAACAAAAAATTAACAACGTGAACGGAGAAGACATAATCGAAACAATATGTATGAGCAAGCAACCATGGCCCAAGAAGACAACAATCTGCGGACAAAGAAGGATGTCACTTCTCAACCAATTGGAAATATCCTGCCGCACGAGGGACCCGAAATCTGAATTCCGAGAACCACTACGCAACCGAGTCGAGGAACCGAGAGTGGATGTAACGTTTGGAAGCATGTGCACACTGGGACCATCGTAAAGTTAGGATGTTAAGAAAATGTCAAATAATGATAGAAAATTGTAAATATTTGGTTTTGACAAAAGTAATAACAAATATTATTTATGTAATGGCAATCTTAGGAGTTAGGACACAAAAGACTTTTTGACACAAATTTTTCTAATGACCCGCGCAATCGTCTTGATGATGCGTCTCTCCGAGGCAACATCAAGCTCAGTAAGTAAGGGGGCATGCCGCGCCCATAGTTTTCGGCCAGCATCAACCCTGGAAAATTTCTCCAAGTGGTGCACCATGGAAGCTAATTTCCTGGGTTACATCACCAGCTACAGCCTTAAGCTAAGCTGATATTTTGATACACTCGCGCTTTCCAAGCCATATGCTTAAGGAAAAGAATAAACACTTTGTTTAATTAAACACAGTTTGTTGCTGCTAGCAGCAGACGGCGACGCTATTATAGAAAGTAGAGGCTTCCGAGTATGAGTCATAGTGAACTACTGATTCATCCACCGGGGTCTTTACTCTCGCGAGCGTGGAAAGAATGTTTTGTTTAGGTCTGAGACTCTTTCAGAGAGAAGTCTACACAGACGAAATGATAAAAGTCTTTTGCGTCAGATTGGAAGAGGTCAGTCGTAAAAAAGTTAATTAGGGTTCGCACGCGCAACAGGCGCGCTGGCGAAGAAGTGAGTCGGATAAGTGAGTCGTATTAAGTCAGTTAGTGACCGCACGGATAGCAGGCGTGCGCGTGTCGGATAAGTCAGTCGTTTAAGTTGTTCTCGCCCGGCCGCGTTAGGTCAGTCGGATAAGTAAAGACATATCAAGTATTCGAAAATCTGTGCGATATTTGTGCGAAAGAAAACGAAATAGCTTACGTCTGTAAGGAAAATCCACCCTGCTCCCGTCATATAAAACCAGTGGCCACCGGCGGCCTACGCTACAACGGTGTACTTGTTTTGTATATATTTTTAGGTATAAAATAAGCATCTTGAATGTTCTCTCGATTCATTTTAAATAGCAATAGAAATGTCGTTTGATTCTTGTAACGTTCGGTTACACTATCCCCCCACTCCACTTAAATAATTAGCAATCTGCCTAATTATTTAGAACATTTAATTCGTTTATCTATTAGGAAGTTTACCAACATGTAATAACATACATAATGAATCGCATCACGTAGTAGTTAAAAATTAATTAAAATCATCTGGACATCATAACACTTTAAAATGTGGCAACTAAAAGTCAAATTTCAAACCGAAATTTGCTATAATTGAGCGGGTGTGATTTTACTCTTGTGTATATGTAAGACAGTTAACAACAATGGTGAGTTTATCTCTACTATTCGATTCGTTAAGTTCATCTCTATTTCACCATACCCAAGTATGGGAGAGAGAAGACTATCTAGTATCGATTCACACGCGATCGCGAACATACGTATAGTGGACGAGACGGACAATGTAAAAAAGTTCAATAAAATGCCTATCTAGCAATTTTCAGGTACGAACTGGATTGGATTTCCTCTTGTGCAAAGCTTGGCTGCCCACGTGTTGGAAGTTAATTTTTTAAATTTTCTTTTACCTGAAGAATGGCCCTGAAAACGAGCATATTTCATCTACCTAAAGTTCTGTTTGGTGCTGTAATAAGTAATGGTAAGTGTATTTCCTAACTTATTCTTATAATCTAGCATGCTTTTATCTATCCTATTTCACTTTCATCTGCTTCTTACTGCTAATTATTATTCTTCTCTTTTGAATTTATTCCTATCAATCCGGACTCTATCACAAAGCTTTAGATTACTGACGTCACTCTTCTCTCGTTTCAGATTTATGTTGGATTAATCCTCTCATCATCAAGAAAGCTCGCTCTTTTATGCTGTACATTGGATTACTCTCACTGCGGTCCAGTACACGATCGATGTTTATTCGGCGCACGTTCATCACATGATCTTTCATCGCCGGTTGGTTTATTCGATCGAGGTTCACTGATGACCGATACTGTTAACGTGCGTTTAGTTTGTTATAAACTGACACATGCTGAAGGTTCTTGATATCAAATTTAAATGCTTTTCTATATGGTTACTAATATCATTTTTTGTTTTAGGCGTGCTTATAGCTGAATGGTATCATTGGGGCGAAGCTCAGCTGCAGAAAAAACCCAAGATTCTTGCCATTTTCATCAGCTACCTCATACGAACTGGTTCCTCTTCTTGCCACTATCGTGCAAGGAGTATACAGAGGCCCGTACTTGGCATTGTAATGCTCAGCCGCCGAAGATAACTTGAAGTTCCTTTTAAAAACTCGTTGTCCAACTTGGTAAGTGGCTGTAATGTTTTTATGCCTAAGATTATAGGTTCTTAGATTCTTCTCGTGGTTTTTTTTTGAGGTTTTCTTCGACCAACGTAAATACCTTTCGGTTTAATTGTTTTCGGTATTCATCCCGCTGATCAACCGAAAGCTCTTCTTCATCGCGCTCGAGGCGATGTTCATTTCCTTGCGTCACTTTGTCGTGCCCGTACAAGATCCGATAGGGTGTAAAACCAGTCGAAGAATGAACAGTAGTGTTTATCATCTCTTCGACTTCCGCAATTTTTGAATCCCATGTTCGCTGATCTTGTTGCATATAAGTACGCAAGCATGCATTGATTCTACGGTTCGTTCTCTCCACCGGGTTTGCCTGACTGTGATGTCGCGCGTTTGGCCAGTGGTGAACCCCTCTCCTTTGCAGAAGCGACTTCGGGCGTTCCAAATCTCCTAATCCACAAGTTTTCCACAATACTGTACACCTCTTTCGCTTCAATCTTTCTAAGCGGAACAAGCAAAACCCATTTTGAAAATAAGTCCATTAGGACCAACAAATGAGATTTGCCCATCTTGCTTCTAGGAAGATTTTATATGAAATCTAGTGCCAGTATCTGAAAAGGTGTTTTGGTGAGTTTCTGTCTACCCATTTCCGGTGCAGTTGCAGTCGTCGATGGTTTGCACTGCTTGCAGATGGTACACGCTTTAATGTGCTTCCATTGCCATCCTTGTCCAATAATATTTCGCCTTCAACTTATGGATGGTCTTTTCAAAGCCAGGATGCGTCGAATTATCGTGTTCAGCTTCAAGAACTACTTTCCGCAGAAGTCCTGGGACGCAAAGCTTCCATTCGAATTTGTAGTGCAACATCTCCGTGGGCGTGGGCACAAACTTATAAAGCTTTGCCTCCTCAATTTTGAAATCGGCGTAGTCCTCCGGTATTTCCTGAATCTTCCGATACAACTCCGTGTACCAGTCGCTTCGGCCTGATATTTCCAGTGCTTCCAATGACCGCGAAAGCGCATCAGGGACAACATTCTCTGAACCCTTCCGATGGCGCACAACCATGTCGTACTGCTGCAGCTGCATACTCCATCTACTTAGCTTCGATGATGACTTCCACTTGGTGTTCATAATGAACGATAAAGCTGAAAAGTCAGTGATCAAAGTAACCTGATTGCCTTCGATATATGGCCTGAACTTTTCTATAGCCTCAAGTGCTGCGAGTCCTTCCTTTTCGGGCGCTTTCCATGACGTCTGAGGCATGGTCGGCTTACGTGAAAAGTATGCGATAACATGCTCAACACCTTCATGCTCTTGCGTTAGTATACCAGCAATTGCACTCTCACTGGCATCCGTCTGCACGGTGAATGGTAGTTCGAAGTTCGGGTTGGCTTGTTACCGTTTGGGATGCTTTCCCCTAGGATCTGATTCCGAGCGAACGATAGGTAGTAAGCAAATTATATGTATGTATTGTATAGTACTGTTTGTCTTGATCTGTTGTGAGAAATTGTGAATCTAAATTGTAAGCAAAATTGTATGCAACCATTAAATTAAGCTTGAGAAAAGAAAATATTGATTCCACTCCCTTTACCAACTGTTAATTTAAATAATTAATTAAATATAAATGTAACGCACATAACACACTACACATACAAAGATATCGAAACGGGAGGAATTGGATATGGAATTAACGGATGGAATTAGGAAATGCGGGACGAAGAAGGCGGAAAATGAGGTGGAAAAGGGGGAGGTGAGGTATGAAATTGGGTTTGCCAGTAGTGGATTAGGTATAAGCCAGTCTTTTCCACTTGAGACACCAAGCACTACAGAAGTACTAGAAAGTTTTTGAGCCAGTTACGCTAGAGATCGGATAGTTTTACCACTTCTAGTCACACGTTGCATGAGTGGCTAACAGTGCAGTGGAGAAGAAGTTGCGAGTTCGGAGTATTTCGAGTCAGGTAACCTTATTAGGAACAACATTCTAATGGCAACAAAAACCCTCATACCTTCTCCATTGTTAACCTCAGGATCCATTAAGTTTCGGCTGGAAGTTTGTGTGGTCAAGTCCCACCGATAACTCCGGAAATACCCTGCGACGTTGGAATCATAGTTCGTGTCACCACGAGGCAGCATAGTTCGTGAACAAAATCCCCGCCACGACCACATTTCTGCCGGGATTCGTCGGCCACGTGGAAAAGCCCGACGAGAAAGATGCCATTCTGCCTCCTGCAGCCCAGCAAGCCATCCGGCAACCGCATGCTACTGCCGCCCAGCGCGGAAAACCGACAACCGTCTTCGACCGCCACCCAGGGAGCGAACCAGAAATCGCATATGACCGTCACTACGCGCGCATCCCGTCAGCAGTCTACGATCGTCACCCAGCGTACGCCCAGCACGAGTCCCCGAATTCCTCCCCAGCGCCGGCCGGCCAACATACACACCTACACCACACACCGTAAGCAAATAAAGTTAAGTAAAAGTGAAAAATCAGTGGTTTTGGACTTTTGATCAGTGCTAAGAGCCGACCCTGTAAAGCAGAGAAAATCCCAGGAGGAAAAGCCTGTTTGGTTTCGTCCTCAGGTACCTCCTTGGGTTTGAGAGTAAAAATAATATAACAATTGGCGCCCAACTCAAAGAAAAGCAATACTGATCAGAAGTCCAAAGGGAGTGAGACAGGCTAGAAAATATACATACGATAGTTAAATCAGCTTATATTTGCTCGGAATTAGTGAATAGGTTAGGTGTTCGATCTGCGTGACGCGAAGCACATTTTCCGCAGGAATTACTGTGACAGTTGTGCTTCTACTAGTGCGCGAACGTCGTTTAGAGTAATTAATTGAATGCTAAGTGTACTAAATAGTTACACGCGAACAAGTTAGAGACGAGTTGATTTTTTCATTTAATTTTTTTTTTCATTAATGGGCCTTGACTCAACCAATCACAACTAATATAAAGTGATAATTTATTATGAACGCAACCGCTTTTGATATTGTATGAGCACAACCATTTCGTTCGGCAAGTGTGATTGTGGTAGATTTGTCGGATAATGGATTTGCAATCGGCCTACCGACAAATGGAGGTGTCTCACCTCGCAGTAGACGAAGTGGAACACGAGCTCTTGATCAGGAACATGTTGTTTCGTTTGGACGACCATGAGAGCGTCAAACGGCGTAAGCTTAGGGAGAGGATGAAAGAAGAGAGAAGTTTAGGGGTCAATTCCACAGCCTTTGGTAGGACGTGGAGATCTGCTCAGGAGGAGATTGAGGTCATACGATCGCGAATTCATATCATTCGTGGGATACTAGACAATCCAAAAGCCGATGGTAGGCAACGAACAAAGTTGAGTACCCGTATGATTCATTATAAGGTGAGAATTAATTTGCTAGCGAGAGCAATCGATGCGCGGAAATACTTACCTCAGATTAATGACATCGAAACCCAGATAGACGATTTCATAACAGTCCATTTCGATTCAATGAACCAAGGTAACGAAAGAGCTAAAGTTACTCAGTTGGAAAATAAGCTAACAGAAGTTTTAGATGAGGTACGCACCGAGATCGCAACCTTGAATGATACGGTTGCTACTCTCGAAGGTGGGGATGATGGGGGAGATTTAAATCAGGCAAGTGGAGGAGCAATGAACAGTTTAGCACAGAAAAGAGAGGAAATGGAACAGTCAGTAAAACGAGCAGATATTATTTTAGGAAAACTAAATGAATATGAACCAGGAAAGGAAAAGGAGTTCGCACATATGATTTCTGCATTCAAAGGGTTTGTCATTCGTACGACGGAACAGCAGAGGTCCAAAAGGGAACAAGAAATTAGAGCAGAACAGGAAAGATTACACGAATTTGAATCAAGAATTAAAAGACAACAGAATCTAGAAAAGTTATTGACGGAATTGAATGATAATTTCAAACAATCCAATAATGTCCCCACTCCCGAGTTAGAAATAGAAAAAAACCATACGCGCCCTTCAGGTTATGTACCAACATCTGAAAAGGAGAATGTAGCACCAGATGAGCAAAAGGAAATTGGTTTAGAGGCCATTCCTATTTCCAAGAAATCAAAGAATGAAAACCTAAAGGAGTCTCACAAGTGCATAGAAAGTTCAATGACGAGCTCCAGCGAAGAGCGGGAAGGTATAGTAAATTCGAAAATGAAAGGTTTATTTCTCAAACAGAAGAAGGGTGGTAGTAATAGGAATCTCAGGAAGAAGAAAAAGAAGGTAGTAAGCTCCAGTTCGTCTGAACGAACTCTCTCATCCGAGTTCTCGGAGAGTACGGAATCGTCGAGTTTGAGCTCTAGTAGCTCTAGCGACCCAACCGAAGAAGATAGCAGGAAAAAGAAGACGTCGAGGAAAAAATATAGAAGAACTAGGAAAGCAATGAAGAGAATTCCGGTGACCGAATGGAGGCTTAAATATGACGGTAAGGATGATGGAAGGAAATTGGCTGAATTTTTAAAGGAATTCAAAATGCGATGTCGGTCTGAAGACGTTTCGGATAAAGAATTGTTTAGATCAGCACTTCATTTATTCACGAGTCGTGCTAAAGATTGGTATATCGATGGCGTTGAAAATAGAGAATTTAAAAATTGGTCAGACTTGAAAAGAGAGTTAAAGAGGGAATTCCTTCCTCATGACCTTGACTTCCAACTAGAAATTCAGGCTACCAATCGACGTCAAATTCGGGGTGAAAAGTTCACAGATTATTTCCACGACATGCAAAAAAACTTTCAGTCGATGACGAAAGCGCTGTCTGAAAGAAGGAAATTCGACATAATCTGGCGCAATATGCGCCACGATTACAAAAATGCTTTAACGGGAGCAGGGATCAAATCTTTAAGCAAGTTGAAAAAGTATGGCAGAAAAATTGACGAGAATTTCAGTTTTCTTCAGAAGCAAACTGATAATCGCCCACGTAATAGTCAGGTTAGCGAAATTACGACGAGCAAGGCAAAAGACAATGCTAGTAACCCTGGGAATAATACACGAGTTTTCACTAATAAAAACCATGTAAAGCCAAAAGTTTCGGGAGAGGAGAAGGGAGAGCAAAAGGGACAGTCAGCCAGAAACGATAGGAATGAAAGTGGGAAACGAGAGGTAGATCAGAAAATACAGCCAATGGAGGGGTCGTCACATGGTACGATGCACGCTTTAGTAAACGAATACCGAAGACCGCCGATAGGAACATGGAAGGTCGTACCTACGGACATCACTATGTTGAATGTTCTGTTCCTAAGCGCAAATTTTGCCATATTTGTGGATTTTTGGACGTTTACACCAGTACATGTCCAGTTTGTCAAAAAACACCAAAGGATCAGCTTGAGGGGGCAAGCTGGTTCGAATTTCATAAACCCTCCCACGCTTGATGAAATTACCAATGAATTAACTTCTTATGGCTATGAGCCACTATCAGTTACCGATTATGATACTGAACCTGAAGTGGATGAAATTTTCGTCCATGTTCATGGAGACGGCAGACCTTTTGCTAAAGTAAATGTGCTGGGAATAGAAATACTTGGGCTTTTGGACAGTGGTGCCCAGCGGTCAGTTTTGGGCATCGGTTCAGAAAAGTTGATTAAGGCTTTGAATCTAAAGATTTATCCTACCCCTACCTCCGTTAAAACAGCGGAGGGAAATAGTGTTCCCGTAAAAGGTCTTGTCTATTTACCAATTAACTTCAATAATCAAACTCGAATCATACCCACACTAGTGGCTCCAGAACTTCGAAGGAGACTCATTTTGGGCTTCGAAGATTTCTGGAGAGTATTTAACATTCAGAGAGGAAGGGTTCATTGGAATTGATGACGTGGAGAACGCCGAAGTTACCTGCAATGAAGAGGCTACGCACGATCTCACGGAAGAGCAAGCAACTCAACTGGAGAATGTAAAAAAACTTTTTAAAGTGGCGATCGATGGTGAGACCCTTGACGTCACACCATTGATCACCCATAAAATTGAGATCAAAGAGGAGTCTAGGGGATTTATTTATTTATTTATTTATTTATTTTATAATTAATATCAACAGACACAGTGTGGTCCTAATGATAATTTCTTAATCTATTTAAAAAGTCAAATTGTAATCTGCTACGTGGAATGTGAAGATCGAACTCGGATGAAACTCTGTTGAAAGTCCGCTGCAAACCAATGATGGCACCGTTCACTCCATAGTTAGTCCGGCGAAGAGGTAATCGGAGGAATAAATTATTGCGAAGGGCGCGAGGGCGAACGTTCATGTTTATCGCACTGAGAAGCTCGGGGCAGTCAATTCGATCTTGCAAAATATCCGAAATCGTCATAGCACGGAATAGATCCCGTCGCACTTGCAATGTATCGAGTCCAATAAGCAAACCCCGGCTTTCATAACTTGGCAGCTGGTGAGGGTTGCTCCAAGGCAATCGACGAAGGGCAAACCGAACAAATCTGCGCTGTACTGCCTCAATTCGATGGACGCCGTTGAGATAATGAGGGTTCCACACAACTGAACAATATTCCAGAGTTGATCGAACGAGTGAGCAGTAGAGAGATTTCAAGCAGTAAATATCTGAAAAGTGCTTAGATATTCTCATTATGAACCCCAAACAGCGTGATGCCTTTGCGACAATATAGCTGATATGCTGTTTAAACGTCAGTTGTTCATCGAGAAAAACTCCGAGATCTTTGACGCAATTCGCTCTGTCAATTGTGGATTCAGCTAGACAGTAATCGAATCGAATTGGCGTTTTTTTCCTCGAGAACGTAATGACCGTACATTTCTTGGGGTTTAGGGTCATTCGGTTGATCTCGCACCATTCCGCAAAGGTTTCCAGTTGGCGTTGAAGGAAAGCTGCATCATGAGTATTCCGGATTCTATGGTATAACTTGAGGTCGTCGGCGAAAGACAACCGTGGTCCTTCTAAACAAAAGTTAACGTCGTTGAAATACAGAAGAAAAATCAATGGACCGAGATGGCTGCCTTGCGGAATACCAGATGAAGCACAGAACTCTTCGGATACACAATCACCTATCTTGACTGCTAGACGACGATCACTGAGATACGATTGCATCCAACGGAGAATATTAGTACCAAAGCCGAGTCTATCCAATTTTGCCACTGCAATAGCGTGATTTATCTTGTCAAAAGCAGCTGAAAGGTCCGTGTAGATAACGTCAGTTTGAAGGCCGTCCGACATAGCATCTGTAACATATGTTGTGAACGACAGAAGATTCGTAGATGTTGAACGTTTCGGCATAAATCCATGCTGAGTCTCGGAGATATACTGTTTGCAGTGGCTGGAGATGGGTTCCAACACAGCCATTTCAAACAGCTTAGGAACTGCGCTTAGCGTTGTAATACCACGGTAGTTGTCAACTACCTTTTTATCACCTTTTTTGTGAACTGGAAACATGAAGGAGGATTTCCAGAGTTCGGGAAATACTCCGGTTGTTAGCGACAATTGAAACAGATGACAAAGAGGTTCAATTAGACCGGCAGAGCATTTTTTTAGAATAATAGTTGGTATACTATCTGGGCCTGCCGAGGTTGAAGCCTTCATTTTCCTAACCGCCAGTTGTACCATATTATTGTCGATATTGATAGAGTTCAAAGACTGGTATGATTGAGGTATATTGAGAGCCGCGCGTGAAGCCTGGGTCGGTGTCAACTTCTCGTTGGAGAAAACACTCGCGAACTTTTCAGAGAATAGTTGGCAGATCTCCTGTAAACTAGAGCTCATACGTCCTCCATAGCTCATCGTTGAAGGCAACCCGGATTCCTTTCTTTGCTCGTTTACATGCTTCCAGAATGTTTTAGGTTCGGACTTCAACTTACGTTGCACGTTTCGCAAGTAATCGGCATGGCAACGCTTCGATGTCTTTTTATAGACTTGGTTAACATGAACGTAGTGATGTCGCAGCACGTAGCCCCCAAACTTGGAGTACTTCTTCAGAGCGGCTCTTTTAGTCGCTTTTAACCGTCTCAGCTCGGCAGTGTGCCACGCTGGGTGCTTAGATTGAAGGCCACTTCTTTTGGGTACATAGCGATCGATAGCATAGCTCATAACATTGGAGAAGGTCTGCACTGCAACGTTGACATCATCATTGTCGAGAATTTCAGTCCAGTGGATATTCGACAGGAAGTCAATAATGCTATTATAGTTGGCTTTTCTAAAATTATAGCTGACGGTGTCAGAAGCATTGCAGTCATGCTTCACTCGAATGGCTTCAAGCAATATATGCAGGGGAGGGTGGTGTCTAACAGTCTTTACCAGGGGGAACGGTGCTGCGGTAACTTTTGGCGCGTAGTCAGATTTGCTCGAAAAACAGAGATCAAGGATTCTGTTGTTCTCGTTCACCACATTATTCGTTTGGCGCAGCAGATTTAGACTGTAGCAGTCAAGCAAACTGGTGATACCAGCATGAAAAGATGACATTTCGGGATCAGCGAACATAAATCCGTCAGAAGCAGAGCGCCATTTTAATCCGGAGAAATTGAAATCACCAACAATCAGGATCTCATCAACCGGGCTTGCTTGAGCGGAAATCCGTTCCAGTGACTCAGTATGTGAATCAATCAATGTCGAATCGCGAGTGCGATCCGGTGGAAGATAAACCACGCAAAGATAAAGTGCGTAGCCAGCCAGTTTGATTCGCACCCACACCTGCTCGACACAGACCCCCAAAGTATCGTCAATCAGTTGCGCTTTCAATCGACGATGGATAGCCACAAGTACCCCGCCGCCGGTAGCCTTGAGACTGTTGCGTGAGCTGCGATCAGTTCGGAAAACATCGTAGTTGGCACCAAATGCTTGCACTGACAGAGTGCTATCGCTAAGCCACGTCTCTGTGAGGGCGATTATGTCGAAGCATTCATCTGAACTTGCTACCAGATAATCTTCGATTACTGAATTCATACCACCGGCATTACCCCCAATTCGAATTAATCCCTACCCAACCTCTCTGGAAATGCAGAGGAGAATCAGTCAAGAAATCGATCAACTCTTAACACAGAAGGTGATCGAGAAAAGCAATAGTGACTGGTCTCTCAGTACTGTCCCAATTGTGAAATCTTCTGGGGAGGTTAGATTATGCCTAGATGCACGTCGTCTAAATGAACGAACACAAAGGGATGCCTATCCTCTTCCTCACCAAGACCGTATACTGAGTCGACTAGGGGCAAGTAAATATATGACTACCATAGATTTGACTAAAGCCTTTCTGAAAATCCCCCTTGACGTCAATTCGCGCAAGTATACGGCATTCTCGGTGTTGGGGAGAGGATTGTTCCAATTTACCAGATTGCCATTTGGCCTTGTAAATAGTCCAGCAAGTCTGTCGCGGCTTATGGATGAGGTTCTAGGCTATGGTGAATTGGAACCGAATGTGTTCGTTTACCTTGACGATATCGTCGTGGTAAGCGACACATTCGAGGCCCATCTTATCAGTTTGCGTGAAGTCGCTAAGCGGCTAAGAGTCGCAAATCTATCGATCAACCTTCAAAAATCCAAATTTTGCGTAACTGAACTACCTTATCTGGGTTACTTACTGACACCAGAAGGCATTCGTCCGAACCCAGAGAGGATCGACGCCATTCTAAACTACAAACGGCCGAACTCGATTCGTGCCTTGCGTCGATTTCTTGGCATGGCCAACTATTACAGACGATTTATTGCCTGTTTTA
Organism: Topomyia yanbarensis; assembly: GCF_030247195.1. Lineage (NCBI taxonomy): Eukaryota > Metazoa > Arthropoda > Insecta > Diptera > Culicidae > Topomyia > Topomyia yanbarensis. The sequence continues at coordinate 116,172,053 of NC_080670.1, forward strand.
GTGAGATTAGTGCGCCTCTTACCAACTTACTCAAAAAGAAACCTAAATGCTTGGTTTGGAACGACGATGCCGAACAGGCATTTGTTCGTCTGAAGGAGAGTCTGATATCAGCTCCGATTTTGAGTAATCCGAATTTCGGTTTGCCCTTTCACATACAGACAGATGCTAGCGACAATGCGATAGCCGCGGTGTTAACGCAAGAGCACGAAGACGGTGAGAAAGTAATTGCGTACTTTTCGCAAAAATTGACTCCGGCTCAGCAGTCGTACGCTGCTACGGAGAAAGAGGGACTAGCAGTGCTCTCGGCAATCGAAAAATTTCGTCCCTATATCGAAGGGATGCATTTTATCGTAATGACCGATGCTTCAGCTCTTACGTATATAATGAACGGGAAATGGAAAACCTCGTCTCGACTCAGCAGATGGAGTATTGAACTCCAAGGGTATGACTTTGACATCAAGCATAGAAGAGGTAGGGACAATATCATCCCGGATGCCCTCTCGCGAGCTGTCGAGGAGCTTGAGATCACAGATAACGACTGGTACCAAGAATTACTGCAAAAAGTTCAATCAAATCCAGAAGAAAATTTAGATTTCCGACTAGAGACCGGCAAATTGTATAAATTTGTACCGACGAAAACCGAGGTTTGCGATTATCGGTACGAATGGAAACTTTGCGTACCTGAAGCCCTTCGGAGAGATATTCTCCAAAAAGAGCATGACAACGCTTTTCATATTTTGTACGAAAAACTGATGGACAAATTGCGACAGCGGTATTTCTGGCCAAATATGGCATCTTCTGCAAAGAAATACGTTCAGAGCTGTCAGCAGTGTAAAGAAGTCAAACCCTCAAACGTGTCACAGCACCCCGAAATGGGAAAACAGCGTTTGACCACAAAACTTTTCCAGATACTTTCGATGGACTTTATTCAGTCCTTGCCTCGAAGCAAGTCTGGAAACACACCTCTTCTGGTATTGTTGGACATGTTTTCCAAATGGACAATATTGTTCCCCGTCAAGAAGATAGCCTCCGATGTCGTTATCCGGTTTGTTGAGCAACACTGGTTCCGTAGATATTCCGTACCTGAAATCATTATCACGGACAATGCCAGTTGCTTTCTCAGCAAAGATTTCAAGAGCTTTCTCGATCGATACCACATACAACACTGGGCTAATGCACGCCACCACAGTCAGGCGAACCCAGTTGAGAGACTGAACCGCAGCATAAACGCTTGCATTCGGACGTACGTGAAGTCCAACCAACGACTATGGGATACTCGTATTTCTGAGATCGAGTACACCATCAATAACACAAGGCACTCTTCTACAGGGTTTACACCCTATAAGTTTTTGTTCAGGCATGAAATAGTTGCCGATGGTGACGAACATAAGCTCGATGCAGACATTGAGGATCGCTCTGAAAGAGAAAGAGTGCATGAAAAACTGAAAATAGATCGAGTTATTTTTGATACGGTTTATAAAAAGATGGGTGGGTAATGTCAGAGACATAACCGGAGTGAAGTAGAATACACTTTAGACCGGTAAATTCTGCTCTGGAATAAGCAATTTCTATGCGATTTTGTCGTCTTTTGCACATTCATAGTTTATTTAAAGTATTTTTGGAATTATCAAGTTGACAATTTGCAACATTCTTTGAAAATATTGTTGAACTTTTATGAATGAAGGCACGCAAACGAGCGTTTAACCGTCGTCCTACTACCAGCATCAGAGAAGTAGCAGATCAGCATTTTTCGCTACATGGCCTGTACCAAACAGACCGCTCGTAAGTCCACCGGAGGAAAGGTTCCCCCCAAGCAGTTGGCAACAGCCCCCTGGCAACCCTATACTATCATATGGAGTTAGACAGCGACCGACATATATGGGGCGTTATAGCTATAAAGCCCCAAACAAAGAATTATGTTCGGCACTATGCTCGATATTCAAGCATTCCACACGACGTTTTGCATCTTGTGGGATGATTTAATATCATATCATTCAGAAAATCGACATTTTGTAACTAAATACAGCGTCTAATCATTCGGTTCAAAATCAATGTTTTGCTTTCATGGCAGTGATGCTGGCTGTACAGAGACGTCATCCTTGACAGGGAGCTGGTTGGCAACGAAGGCCGTGTAAAAGTGCCCCAGTCACGGTTGGCGTTAAGAAGCCTCATCGCTACCGAACAGAAACTGTCGCCCTGCGAAAAATTCACAGCTATCAGAAATCGAGCGGGCCTAAATTGTGACCCAAAATAAACCACAAACCAACAAGTTGATTTCAGAACCAGCCAATTATAAAGTATTATTATTATACATGAAATTTTCCATTGCCTTACAACCTCCCTCCCCCTTTCCACCCGGCTTGAATAACTATCAATCTTGATGATGCTGTGCGGTGGGGGCACTAATTTTGATTATAATGGAAAATTTAGGTTTGCGCGTTTTTTCCAAAAGTTTTTTAGCTGTGCTGTTTTCAAGGAAGTTGTAGTTGAATTCAAAATAAAATAGTTTATTTCTATTGTCAGAGATGGACCTTCCAACGAAAACTAGTCTGGCTCGCTTGGAATCGAATTGTATGGACCAACCACTGCTTTCACAAAATCTGTTATTTTCAGTAATTGAACATTCTACACAACTAGTCACAACTATTTCCAATCAGCGCAAAAATCGAAGGTTTTCATTCAGTACAATAGCAGATTTTCACTTTTAGAAAAACAGGCAACATTCTGGCCGAAATTTTTGAAACGGAGCACCTATTTCGAATCGTTAGAAAACGTTCGATTTTTGTAAATTGAATCATTACACTAACCTGTCTACAAATAACTTTTGATTTTGTGCCATTCTATTTGAAAGCGACGGTATTGTTTACAAGTGGCTCACTTACCATCCAACGCTCTTGACAAGCCACTTTCTGCTGCTTGTAATAACAAAATTTCAATTTCATTCTTTGTCGATAAATTGATGGCCCTGAAAAGGGCCTTTTGTTTGGGCAGTGTTCGAAATTTACTTGGAGCTGGTGTATATGGTAACAGTTTTGGTGCCATGGAAGACGGCGTGCTTGGCCAACTCTTCTAACAGCAGCAAACGGACGGCGGTTTGAATTTTGCGGGAGATACTGTAAACGAACTGCTGTATGCTGATGCTGGAAACGAACTGAGCGTGAGCAACAGCATGCTGAGTTTTTATACCTGACTACAGCACAATGTAAGCTCGTCCTTTTTTGTATTGTCCTCAATATGTGTTCTTCGTAGCTCCACCCTTTCGTTGGTCGACCACATATTTTTGATAAAGAACAAAATTGAAATTGTGTTTCCAATACGGAGGTTATCGAACACTCAGGGTAAAAAGTGTAATGTAATACGACACCTTGGTAAAATGTTTGAGAATTGAAGCCTTTTTTGAATGCGCCTAGTAAACACGAAACTGTAAACAAACACACAAATGATAACTTTATTTTGTGTCAATCTACGTGAAATCTACGATATTGTTCACAAGTAGCTCACTTGCCATCGAACGCTCTTGGCAAGCTACTTTCGGATGCTTCTAATAACAAAATTTCAATTCGATTCTTTGTGGATAAATGGCCCGTACCAAACATACCGCTCGTAAGTCCACCGAAGGAAAGCCTCCCCGCAAGCAGTAAGCAGCGAAGGCCGTGTAAAAATGCCCCAGTCACGGTTGGCGTTAGGAAGCCTTGTCACTACTGAACAGAAACTGTCGCCCTGCGAGAAATTCACAGCTATCAGCAATCGAGCAGGCCTAAATTGTGACCCCAAAATAAACCACAAACCAATAAGTTCTTTTCAGGACCAGCCAATTATATTCCAGTAAGATATAAATGAAATTTTCGTTTTCCATTGCCTTACAACCTCTTTCCTCCCGGCTTGAATTACTATCAATCTTGATGATGCTGTGCGGCGGGGCACAGGCAGTTTCCATTATAGTGGAAAATTTAGGTTTGCGCGTTTTTCCCAAAAGTTTTTTAACTGTGCTGTTTTCAAGGAAGTTATTTGAATTCAAAATAAAATAGTTTGCTTCTATTGTCAGAGGTGGACCTTCCAACGAAAACTAATCTGGCTCGCTTGGAATCGAATTGTGCGGACCAACCACGTTATTTTCAGTAATTGTACATTCTACAGAAATAGTCACAACTATTTCCAATCAGCGCAAAAATCGAAGGTTTTCATTCAATACAACAGTAGATTTTCACGTTTGAAAAAACAGGGGCATTCTGGCCGAAAATTTTGAAACGAAACACCTATATCGAAACGTTAGAAAACGTTCGATTTTTGTAAATTGAATCATTACACTAACCTGTCTACAAATAACTTTTGATTTTGTGCCATTCTATTTGAAAGCGACGGTATTGTTTACAAGTGGCTCACTTACCATCCAACGCTCTTGACAAGCCACTTTCTGCTGCTTGTAATAACAAAATTTCAATTTCATTCTTTGTCGATAAATTGATGGCCCTGAAAAGGGCCTTTTGTTTGGGCAGTGTTCGAAATTTACTTGGAGCTGGTGTATATGGTAACAGTTTTGGTGCCATGGAAGACGGCGTGCTTGGCCAACTCTTCTAACAGCAGCAAACGGACGGCGGTTTGAATTTTGCGGGAGATACTGCAAACGAACTGCTGTATGCTGATGCTGGAAACGAACTGAGCGTGAGCAACAGCATGCTGAGTTTTTATACCTGACTACAGCACAATGTAAGCTCGTCCTTTTTTGTGTTGTCCTCAATATGTGTTCTTCGTAGCTCCACCCTTTCGTTGGTCGACCACATATTTTTGATAAAGAACAAAATTGAAATTGTGTTTCCAATACGGAGATTATTGAACACTCAGGGTAAAGAGAGTAATGTAATACGGCACTTTGGTAAAATGTTTGAGAATTGAAACCTTTTTTGAATGCGCCTAGTAAAAATGTTTTCCACTTCACTCCAGTTTCTTTCTGACCATATTTGCAATTTGCGTACTGAAATAAATCATAATTTAGGGTTTAACCCAAATTGCTCTCCAGGGAGAAACAGTCCATGAAACAGAAAATGCAAACTTATTCTTTGAAATGATTCTGGTGGCCCTGAAAAGGGCCTTTTTATAATGATACAAGTGAGTTCTACCTTTTCAACTTCCAAATCCATACAAAGTGCGTCCCTGCCGCTTCAGAGTATAGACGACATTCATTGCGGTTTTGCGCGTGGCGTGTTCAGTGTAGGTCACGGCATCTCGGGTGACATTTTCCTGCACACCCTCAGCATTCGTAGATTAAATCGGAGATGCATTTTACACCACCACGACGAGCCAGACGCCGAATGGCAGATTTGGTGATTCCCTGGATTTTATCACGAAGAACCTTGCGATGACGCTTGGTACGGGAACGCAAACATGATACCGCTCATTGTACCGTCCGGACGAGCATGTTGCTCGTGTGGTAAGCGAGCACCCACTGATACAAAACAAGCTCGCGTGACCTGTATATATAACATTCCCGTATGTAATGAAACGCTTACATGCTCCTTTTTGACGGCTTTGCGTGGGATATGCTGGCAAATTGCGCATTTTCCTCGCTGTTTCCGAAGGATTTTCTGAAAATCCTTGTTTTGGTTTATTTATAGTAGTCGCAGTAATTCCGAAATTTAATACGAAATACGTGCACAAATTTCCGATCAGATAGTGCAAAAATATTGCGATTTCGTCCAGTAGAACGGAAGATATTCGCATTTCAAATCTGGGAAAATTTCTCAACTGAAATTTTTGAAACGGGACCCCATATTGAAACGTTAGAAGTATTCTACTTCAAAACCTCGAACGAGCGCACGAGAAGAGCAGTAAGAGCTACAATTTGCGATTCCGAAAACCCGCTCCTGTCTACGAGGTAGATCAGAGAGTTTTTCGGAGAAATTTCGCACAGTCGTCCGCAGGAGAGGCATTTAACGCCAAATTAGGTCCCATGTACATTCCATGTACCGTCATAGCCCGGCGTGGAACAAGTTCCTATGAGTTGATGGACAGTTCCGGTAAAAATGTAGGAATTTTCTCAGCCGCCGATCTTAGGCCAGGAAACGCGGCATAAGAGAACTCTAAAACCCAAAATGTAAATACTTAGTATAATTTAGCGTACATTCCATTACATTAATACGTACATTAATTGCATGATGTACTTGTATTTTTGTTCTAATTTGTAGGTTTAATGTTCGTTCGCCTCGTTTTCGTAAAATTTCATTAAATAAAAATCCATTTGATGCGAGCGGAAAGTATAATGTGCACATATTTCCACCAATTCTTTCTGAAGATATTTTGTGAAAAAAAACGGTTAAAGAGTATGATAAAGTTCAAGGTCAGTCTATTTGGTGTTCGATTGTCAGGTCTATGTAGTAGTTTTAATCAAAGTTGTTTGTCTCACAATCCGCAGTATCGTAATCGTTCTATAAATCACTACTATAACAATAGACACTCGTTATCTGACACATAGTACGCTCATTTGGAGGAAAATCGGTAAAGGGCAACGGAAAAGATAAATGGAAAACTTCTTTGGGTACAGAAAAATTTAGAACGTTCATTTTTCCTATGGTATCAGAAACAACGCTATCACAGTTCCACTTTTTTTTGGTTGCTGTGATCTGATATGCAACAATAGGATCACCAGTAACACTCCTTTCTTCAACTACAGTCACCATACCAATAGATTGCTTGAGATCCACTTTATCAAGTACTGCTCAAACAGAAATAAGTAGCGTTCGGTTGAAATTCTGCCTCTCAATAAAGTTGAGATTCAGGAAGAGATGGACCGATTACTGAGAGAATAGGGTAAAGGCGCTAGTAAATGGCTTCTTGTCCAAGGTTTGACAAGAATATTCATTTAGTTATCTTAGCTTCAGAATATTTACTCTTTCGGATTACGAATATGGCAAAAGGCCTACTCAACCCTGGGAGCACAGTTGTACAGTGGTTTTCTGTGAATAAATTGATGAAGATTATAAAAAAAGAAACGTTGAAAAATAAATTGATAAATCAATTTATTTTTACGGGGAGTGTGGGGTAGTGTTACCGTTTGGGATGCTTTCCCCTAGGATCTGATTCCGAGCGAACGATAGGTAGTAAGCAAATTATATGTATGTATTGTATAGTACTGTTCGTCTTGATCTGTTGTGAGAAATTGTGAATCTAAATTGTAAGCAAAATTGTATGCAACCATTAAATTAAGCTTGAGAAAAGAAAATATTGATTCCACTCCCTTTACCAACTGTTAATTTAAATAATTAATTAAATATAAATGTAACGCACATAACACACTACACATACAAAGATATCGAAACGGGAGGAATTGGATATGGAATTAACGGATGGAATTAGGAAATGCGGGACGAAGAAGGCGGAAAATGAGGTGAAAAGGGGGGAGGTGAGGTATGAAATTGGGTTTGCCAGTAGTGGATTAGGTATAAGCCAGTCTTTTCCACTTGAGACACCAAGCACTACAGAAGTACTAGAAAGTTTTTGAGCCAGTTACGCTAGAGATCGGATAGTTTTACCACTTCTAGTCACACGTTGCATGAGTGGCTAACAGTGCAGTGGAGAAGAAGTTGCGAGTTCGGAGTATTTCGAGTCAGGTAACCTTATTAGGAACAACATTCTAATGGCAACAAAAACCCTCATACCTTCTCCATTGTTAACCTCAGGACCCATTAAGTTTCGGCTGGAAGTTTGTGTGGTCAAGTCCCATCGATAACTCCGGAAATACCCTGCGACGTTGGAATCATAGTTCGTGTCACCACGAGGCAGCATAGTTCGTGAACAAAATCCCCGCCACGACCACATTTCTGCCGGGATTCGTCGGCCACGTGGAAAAGCCCGACGAGAAAGATGCCATTCTGCCTCCTGCAGCCCAGCAAGCCATCCGGCAACCGCATGCTACTGCCGCCCAGCGCGGAAAACCGACAACCGTCTTCGACCGCCACCCAGGGAGCGAACCAGAAATCGCATATGACCGTCACTACGCGCGCATCCCGTCAGCAGTCTACGATCGTCACCCAGCGTACGCCCAGCACGAGTCCCCGAATTCCTCCCCAGCGCCGGCCGGCCAACATACACACCTAAAGCAGAGAAAATCCCAGGAGGAAAAGCCTGTTTGGTTTCGTCCTCAGCTACCTCCTTGGGTTTGAGAGTAAAAGTATATAACAGGCTAAGATGGGGGCGGAGATTAACAACTGTTTTAGTTCAATGAACGATTTTTCAGCCTCATCGTTCCATTGAACTACCTTTGGTTTTCCCTTTAGCAGGTTTGTGAGAGGAGCTGTGATCTCACTGAACCCTTCAATGAATCTCCGATAATAATTTATCATGCTGAGAAATCTCCTAAGAGACCTAACAGATGGTGGACGCTCAAAGTTGTTGATGGCTTCAACCTTATCGGGATTGGGCCGAACTCCTTCCTTAGACAATATGAAACCCAAGTAGGGTAGTTCTGGAACACAAAACTTGGATTTGTCCAGATTTATGGACAAGTTGGCTTCCCTCAACCTCCGTGCTACTTCCTTCAGACTCCGTATATGCTCCTCGAAAGTGTCGCTGGCTATGACGATGTCGTCTAAATACACGAACACACCCGGCTCCAATTCACCATATCCCAAGACCTGGTCCATCAGCCTGGACAGCGTAGCTGGACTATTAACCAAACCAAACGGGAGTCTAGTGAATTGGAACAACCCCCTACGAAATACTCGAAAAGCAGTATATTTACGGGAGTCCGGATCCATTGGGATCGGCTTTGGAGAGGTCAATAGTTGACAGAAACTTTGACGATCCAAGTCTTCCAAGAATACGGTCCTGATGTGGCAGTGGATAAGCGTCCCTGCGAGTCCTGTCATTTAACTTCCTTGCATCCAAACACATTCGCAACTTCATCTTTTCCTTCCCATCTTCATCTTCTGCCTTTTTCAAAACTGGCACAATCAAAAGACCCAATTACTCGTAGACCGTTCCACGACGCCAGAACGAATCCACTTATCCAGTTCCTCGTTAACGTGCTTTTGCACTTGTGGAGACCACGGATACGGATTTAGTCGTACCGGGTCGGCTGATCTGTACTCTTCTGTAAATTCTATTTGGTGGGAGATCAACGGTGTTGTCTCTAGAAATTGGCCATCTACAAATGCTTTGAACTCCTTCTTGACTGCTTCTAGTTCCTGTTGTTGTTCCAGGGTTAACTTGGTTTCCTCCTCGTGCTCAATTCCAACTTCCTCTACCAAATTTTCGTGCGTTTCTTTATTTATTTATTTATTTGTATTTCATTATACTTGCAGAGTAAGGGATCACCCTTATAAAATTTCTACAATCGGTTTACACGTTGCTCACACCACAATCTTTTTCATACTAAATAAAAAAAAATATTTGTAAACTATAAACTAAAAACAGACATGTGAACCCTATTCCACTATTTGTCGCTCATTTCACTCGAGTTAGTTCCCTTCATTTAGCCAGGCCATACATTCACGACGGAATCTTGCTATTGAATTGAGAGATTTTATTCGGATTGGAAGCAGATTCCAATGGATAATTGCACGAATGAAAAAAGTGCCGTTGTAATGAGAAGAGTTATGAGGTATAAGAGCAAAGTGGCGGACTCTAGTGCTTCTGAAAGGTTGCAACTTGTCAAGGAGGTAGTTTGGACCATTGTGTATAATATTATATAAAGTGACATAGCATCGATATTGGAAAAAGCTATAAAAAGAACATCCCAGCAGTTGCCGCTGTAAGTGGGTTACGCTAGCAAATCTAGATAGATTGTAAACCCATCGAACACCATGGTTCAATGATACTCTTAATCGATTATAAGAAGCAGCTGAAGCATTCAAAATCAATACCAAACCATAAGAAAAATAGGGTAACAGAAGTGATTTAAACAGCTTAAGTTTGGTAGAAACATGAAGCATTCCCGCTGTAAGTCTCAAGTGTCGCAATCCTGCATAGATGCGCCCACACTGAACATTTATTTGAGAGTCCCATTCAAGGTTCGATTGGAATATCACACCTAGATTGCGAGCTTTGGCAACGTATTCTATTTTTTCATTGTGGATAATTATATCTGGTAACACAGTACGAATCTGCCTTCTGGAAATACACATGACTTTAGTTTTCGACGAATTAATGGGAAGCAGATTACTCGAGGACCAATCCAAAATGTTTTTTAAATCCGAATTGATAAGTGCGGCTAAGTCCTCTAAGTTGGAATCAGTTGAGCAGATGTACAGTTGTATATCATCTGCGAACATATGAATTAAGCAGAATTTTAGAACTGAAGGCAAATCGTTTATGAACAACGAGAATAAGAGCGGTCCTAGAACGGATCCCTGAGGTACGCCTGATAAAATGTTAATTGGACTTGATAGACTTCCACCTATTTCTACTGCTTGTGTACGTGAATTCAAATATGACTTGATGAGAGAAACAGCATCACGACTGAAACCAAACTGATATGATAGTTTCCGAAGCAATTTGACGTGAGATACTCTATCAAAAGCTTTAGAGAAATCTATCAAAAGCAAAAAGGCAACACCTTTTTTGTCGATACACTGGTGTATGTCATCATGTACTTTAAGAAGCGCCGAGGTGGTACTGTGTCCAGATCTGAAACCAGACTGGTACGGACTGAGGAGATTAAACCGTTGAATATAGGCTTGCACTTGAGTTTTCAAAATAACTTCAAATGCTTTGGACAGTGAACATAAAATGCTGATTGGACGGAGATTATTCAAGTTAGATCCGGCAGGTGTTTTTCGTATCGGAATTATTTTAGCGGTCTTCCATGCTCGAGGAAATTTAGCAGTTGAAATGAATAAATTGAAAAGGTACGTTATTGGGGTGAGGATATACGGTAAAATGACCTTTATAAACCTTAGTGGGATATTATCCATACCGATGGCATTTGAAGTTATCGAAAAAATAGCATTAGAGACTTCCAGCTCATTGCACGGCGTGAATAGAAAACCATTAGAATTTGATGGTGGTATAGATTCAGGTTCAGGATCTTGTGTAAAGTTGTCACCAAAAAATGCGTTAATTTCGTCTGCAGTGTTATCGAACTTTGCACAGTTCTTCGTGCCACCAGTAACGTTTAGATTTTTGAGTTTCATCCAAAGCTCTTTACTTGAATTAGATGATTCTAAGTTAGAGGTCATATAGTTCGATTTAGCTTTATTAACGAGTTGAGTTACTTTATTACGTAGTCTTTTGAACTGGACCTGGTCAACAATTCTTTTACTAGAAGTCCATTGGCGATATGCAGTATCTCTGGCAATCATTGCATTCAAGATTTCGTTATTGAACCATGGAGCATTGGATTTAGGTCGAGGAGCTCGCAATGGTACGAAGCTATCATAGAGTTGAACAATATGACTATTGAAGAAATCGAGAGCTAAATCAGAATCGGTTATACTATAAAGTAAAGACCAATTTATAATATTCAAGGCGTCTTGTAATGCCAGAAAATTGATTCGATTATAGTCTCTATACATGTTAGAACGGTTGTTACTGTTGCGAGTTATATTGAGAGATGCAAAAATCATATCATGATGGGAGAAACCAGGGGCTGACACTTGGTTAAAATTCAGAACAAAGTTTATGTCATTTGTTATCAATAGGTCTAATAATGAACTTCCACCGGGATAAAAGTGGGTAGGTTCATTGTTAATGCAAAATAAGCCAAAATTATCTAGAACTTCACAGAGACGAGCAGTTTTGGTGCTAAATTTTTTCAAATTTGTATTAAAATCACCTGTCACAACAATCTTTTCGTAATCAAGTGACAATTCGGAGAGTTTCTGATCAAGGATATTAGAGCAATCGACCTCTGGAGGAGAATAGACTACACCTAGAAGAAATTTATCATTATTCACACGAACTTCAATAAATAAATATTCAGTTCGGTCACCATCACCCTGACCCGCATGATTTCCAGAACCAGCAATTACTTTGCAATCCAGATCAAATTTATGATAAATGCAGATTCCTCCACCACGACCGGTAGTACGATCGTTTCTTAGAATGCAGTAACTATCAACGGCAACTGTTGCATCGCTTATGTTTTCATTTAACCATGATTCCGTTATGCATACTATGTCAACTTTACTGTTCGTGAAACAAATTTTGAATTCATCGAGCTTGCTTAAACGCCGAGCACACAGACTTTGTGCATTTATATGACACAGATTAATACAATCATCACGTAAAGCAAAATTCATAACCACACGTGGAATATTAACAACACTTCTTTGCGCACGTGCATTATCATTAAAATGATTAACCAGCATCATCGAATGGTAGAAACAAGATCAATCGTAAATATATAAGCCGGCCGAGCTGAAAGGAGAACAGGAGAGAAGAGAACGCTAAATCTATGAATAGGGTAACATGTATATCACTAACATTTGAAATCATCATTATTCTAATTTTTCTACCTAGAATGTGGCTTTTGGATCGCAAATTCAATTGAAAATTATAGCTAAAGCACAACGATATCGGTGATATTGATTGGTGAAAGCAGCAACAACAGCAACAGCAACAACAGCAACAACAGCGACCACAGCAACGTCCTAATGGATCGTAGAGCACTTTCTGCGTAACATCGTTTTAACTTTCAGGAAGGAAGATAACATGGGATGAAGTAGGGATGGAATGATGGAAATATTGTTGGTAGGAAAATAAGAAATTTCAAGGAAGGGTTTATTTTCGGCCACCAAGATTTGCTAACAGGTCCAAATCGAAGATAGGTTAAGCCGGAATGTCTTCGAGCGGTTTCACGTAGATAGTTCCGTCCTTGGAAAACACGTTTTGAAGATGACCACTACGCTTCAATTTCAGTGCAGCTCCCTTGATGTTTCGTGCAGCTTCGGTAAGGTTTTCATTAAAATAAATACGCTTATCAACACCAAAGCCAAGATGAAGCAAGCTCAATTTCTTCGTAGTGAAATAACGATGGAAGAATTCATCTTTCGCCGCTTTGAACGCAAATTGAAATAGGATTGGCGGTGTTGCACCGGCGGCAATAGGAACTCGAGCCAGACGTTTAGTATAAACTGATGGAACAGCAGAGTCACTGTACCCAAGAGTTGTACATATTTTTTGCAGGAAATCATCTGTTTTTTCCGTAGGGCTATAGGGTACACCTGTGAGAATGAGATCATTCGATTTCAGCAGTTTACCAGCCGTATCTCTATGCCGGCTCACTTCCTCTGTTGTTTTCACGTGAGATTCACTCAATCCGCTGAAATCCCGAGCGTAGTCGATCTTAAGTTGATTCACCTCCTGACGCAAGGTTGATATTTCACTGACGAGAGCCGCATTACTGGAATCGATCTTCCTCTCAATCTTCGCATTTCCATCATCAATCATCTGCTTGATACGAATTAACAGCTGATCAAAACTTTCAACATCGTCGTCGGTTCGGTCCAAATCCTCTCGTGATCGTTTTTTGTTTTGATTTTCGCCACTGGTGGATCCCACTGGCACAGCAAGCATTTGTTTATCCTTACTATCTTTACCCATTTTTGTCAGAGCAGCACGAGTGAGAGCTCTGTTGGTGTTCATTCAAGTGAGTGATTAAGATGGTTTGTTACACAATGGTGGAATGATGAACTCAACACAGCGTCAATACCGAAGACAAAACCAGTAAAACTAACCGATAATTTCACACCACCGGCGGTAGGATGGAATAATTAACTATGTTCCGTAAATAGGTGCTCGAGCGAGAAAACACTATGTCGTTAACTATCGTAGCATGGGTGCACTTTACATGGTTAAAAATCCAATCGAATTGCGACCACGAACAACTCACTTGCTACCGTTGACCATCACACACACTCTTTAATCGTGGGTTCGATTCCAAAAAGTTGCCAAAAATTAATACCTAACAGCAATCGACGTCTGAGCGAAGGAGCAACTAAAGTCGTGACAAGCTTCGTTTCGCCGTTAAACGTAACCGGAAAGTCAACATATCCTTGGACTGCTAGCTTCTCTCCCCCCGCTGCTAAGAGCTTCATATTAGTTTGAAACATTTTCAACTTAAGCTTCTTTAACATCTGCTCACTGCCTACCCCTAAGATTGACACCTGAGCTCCGCTATCCAACAATCCTACCATCTCCAATCCCATCACATCTAAGCGCACAAAAGGTCGATTGTCGCCTTCAATTTCCACCGTCAGCTCTTCAACGTCTTTGCTAGCTGAAACGAATACAGTTGGAGGTTTTCGCGAACGCATTCGACGCCCCCCTAAGTCGAACTTCGCCCGTTTTGTGCACAGAATGGGCAGTTTTCACGAGTGAAATCATGGAACCCACAAATGGTGCAAAACCTTTCCTTCAAACACCTCTTGAAATGGTGGTATTTTCCGCGACAGTTGAAGCATGTTGAACCATCCGGAACACGATATTCTGCTACACGCTTATCGATCGTTCCACGACTGCTTCCTTCCTGCGCGGGCTTCTTGGATAAAAAAGGTTTTTGCTGGATTTCCGGAGACGGCTTGGTGCTGGGTGCTCCCTGATTTTTATTCCAGTTATTCCTCTCTTCCTGTTTGTGCCAATTTGGCCTTCTTTTCTGTTTATTCCAAATCGGCTTACCTTCCTGATTATTCCAGTTTGGTTTCCTATCCTGGTTGTTCCATTTCGGTCTATCTTCGGATCCCTTTGTCTTCCAGTCCCGTTCTGCATTCTGTCCCTGGTGAAACGGCTTGCTATACACTTCATGTACTTGTGCGTGCCTTTTGCTAGTTTCGTTATCCTTACTTCTGTACAAATACCAGTTCGCAGAGTCTAACTTCCTGCCCCAAACTTGCAATGACCGTAGGGTCCTAATATTTCTCACAACCAAAGCGTTTTTGTAGTCCGACCGTAAATTGCGAAAAACGAGATCAAATTTCCGTTGTTCTGTGGGCGGAACTGACAAGTAGCCAAAGATTTCCTTGATCGCGTTGTAAAAATCAGTGAACTTCTCCGACCGTCTCTGTCTTCTCTGAGCTGCTTGCTGCTCGTAATGGAAATCAAGACCAGGTGGCTGGTATTCCAGTTTTAGTTCAGTGACCAGTTCCTTCCAATTCCGGAAATCCTCATTACGCTTTCCTTCCATGTACCAAGTCCTCACATCTCCAGAGAAAAGATGAATCGCCTCATTAAACAGAGTCCTCTTACTGATGTTTTCAGCTTCGGCCATAAATTCTACTTCCGCAATAAACTTATTTAGTCGCTTTCCTTCGTCCTTTGCGTCGTATTTAAGCTTCCAATCCGCAACCGGACGTGGTTGGCGTGACGAGCCTGGTCTTCTTTTCCAACAATCTAACTCATCTGAACTTACACTCCTATTACTTTCCGCATCACTCGATTCACCCGTATTTTCTCTCTCGCTCTCACTGTACTCTTTCAAACTTCGCAATTCGTATCGCTTTCCTTTCATTTTACTCTCTTCCGGTTTCCGATATTGTGAACTCGCTTTATTCTGCGTTACTTCCTGATATTCCTTCTTATTATTGTCCTCAATCCTAATATCCCTTTCTAAATTCTTTTTGGTAGACGAACTTGCGTCAGACTGCCTCTCTAAGTCTAAGCTGCTTAGCTTACGCTCAATATATTTATCTACCCGCTCCATGATCCTTTTCATCATTTTATCGGGTAATTTATTCTTGTTTAATTTCAGTTTTTTCTTAGGCGCACTGGTGCGCCCTTTCACTACCAATGAAACTCTTTTCTTCTTGCTAGCAGGCAGTTGATTCTGCTCTGATTCTTCTTCTTCTGTATATATTTCTTCCTCTTCGTTACCTTCCTCTTCCTCGATACTGTATCTACTCAACTTATTTCTCAAGTCGTCTTCAGTTATCTTTGCTGCGTCCGGGTCTGTCGAAAGCAATGAAAAATGCACTATGCTATATTTCACCCTAAGGAGGAAAATTTGGTAAAAACCAAAATTTCTCACTAGGGTGAAAATTTGTTGGTAAGAACTAGTCTTTGTACAGGAGGGCACAAATCCTTATTTCATACTATGTTGCGTTTCGGCTTCGCCTCTTCAGAAACCGACACTAACGTATTGTCGGAATAGATTAGCGCCGGCTTGACGCAAATCCCCTAAAACTAAAACACACTATGTGTTTCAATCAAACGACTGATCAAACGTGATGTCCCGTTCGAGCAGAAGTTCTGTTTATGCCGATGAGACACAAGTGAAGCCGAAACTTGTCTTGGCTTAGCAGGCCTATGCGAAAGCACTATGCTATATTTCACCCTAAGGAGGAAAATTTGGTAAAAACCAAAATTTCTCACTAGGGTGAAAGCCGGCGCTAATCTATTCCGACAATACGTTAGTGTCGGTTTCTGAAGAGGCGAAGCCGAAACGCAACATAGTATGAAATAAGGATTTGTGCCCTCCTGTACAAAGACTGGTTCTTACCAACAAATTTTCACCCTAGTGAGAAATTTTGGTTTTTACCAAATTTTTCTCCTTAGGGTGAAATATAGCATAGTGCTTTCGCATAGGCCTGCTAAGCCAAGACAAGTTTCGGCTTCACTTGTGTCTCATCGGCATAAACAGAACTTCTGCTCGAACGGGACATCACGTTTGATCAGTCGTTTGATTGAAACACATAGTGTGTTTTAGTTTTAAGGGATTTGCGTCAAGCTGGCGCTAATCTATTCCGACAATACGTTAGTGTCGGTTTCTGAAGAGGCGAAGCCGAAACGCAACATAGTATGAAATAAGGATTTGTGCCCTCCTGTACAAAGACTGGTTCTTACCAACAAATTTTCACCCTAGTGAGAAATTTTGGTTTTTACCAAATTTTCCTCCTTAGGGTGAAATATAGCATAGTGCTTTCGCATAGGCCTGCTAAGCCAAGACAAGTTTCGGCTTCACTTGTGTCTCATCGGCATAAACAGAACTTCTGCTCGAACGGGACATCACGTTTGATCAGTCGTTTGATTGAAACACATAGTGTGTTTTAGTTTTAAGGGATTTGCGTCAAGCCGGCGCTAATCTATTCCGACAATACGTTAGTGTCGGTTTCTGAAGAGGCGAAGCCGAAACGCAACATAGTATGAAATAAGGATTTGTGCCCTCCTGTACAAAGACTGGTTCTTACCAACAAATTTTCACCCTAGTGAGAAATTTTGGTTTTTACCAAATTTTCCTCCTTAGGGTGAAATATAGCATAGTGCTTTCGCATAGGCCTGCTAAGCCAAGACAAGTTTCGGCTTCACTTGTGTCTCATCGGCATAAACAGAACTTCTGCTCGAACGGGACATCACGTTTGATCAGTCGTTTGATTGAAACACATAGTGTGTTTTAGTTTTAAGGGATTTGCGTCAAGCCGGCGCTAATCTATTCCGACAATACGTTGGTGTCGGTTTCTGAAGAGGCGAAGCCGAAACGCAACATAGTATGAAATAAGGATTTGTGCCCTTCTGTACAAAGACTGGTTCTTACCAACAAATTTTCACCCTAGTGAGAAATTTTGGTTTTTACCAAATTTTCCTCCTTAGGGTGAAATATAGCATAGTGCTTTCGCATAGGCCTGCTAAGCCAAGACAAGTTTCGGCTTCACTTGTGTCTCATCGGCATAAACAGAACTTCTGCTCGAACGGGACATCACGTTTGATCAGTCGTTTGATTGAAATACATAGTGTGTTTTAGTTTTAAGGGATTTGCATCAAGCCGGCGCTAATCTATTCCGACAATACGTTAGTGTCGGTTTCTGAAGAGGCGAAGCCGAAACGCAACATAGTATGAATGAAAAATGATCGTTAAGCAATCGGATTGCCATTGCCTCAAACCCTGCGTATCGTAGTTCATTGAATCCCTCAATCTCATCAATCGGAAAAGCAAATGGATTAATCTAGTCTTAAACGGTGGCAAATCCGTTCTTTTCCTAACCCTTTTGTTCTCTAGCATATAACGAATCTTCGCGAGCTTCTCATCCACCTGCTGGAACTCTATGTCCTGCGTTTCCTTAGACATCGAAAATATTTTAAAATTGTTCGTCTCCCGTTGTACCTTCAACACTCCGCGAAGCTTACGTTTCTTCACATCTCTCGTATCACCACTTGAAAACTTTTCATGGCGGATTAGCAACTCGTGTTCGATTTCATCGTCCAACAAGTGCTCTGCGTTTATCGAACGGCATTGTAAAATAAATTCGGAGCTCATCTTTTATAATTAAAGAAATACGATTACGAATAATTAAAACTACTAGTGATTTAAAGAATTCAAATGTAGCACAAATAAATAAATATAAGGTTTCAAAAAAACTTAATCTAGGAAATATATTAAAAATTCGAATTGAAAATACAGAAACGCAATGTAAATCACACCGTTAGGTTAACTTTTTGTATATAGCGTATATAGTGTTAGATTTCAGTTCATTCAGGACCTTTTTGTAGTGTAGTGTAAGTAAAAATCCTTGTGATTTAACTTTTAGTTGCTTTGAGAAATCCACTTCCTTCAATCAAACGTTAACCACTTCTCAGTGCAACTTGGCTTTCAACTTTTCACTCTATCGAACCGTTCAATTTGGCCACCACCTAATAGCTTAATGTATCAAAAATTCTGTTTTTCGTGGAGCAATTAAACCTACGCAATCGGTGCAACACTGATTGTGTATTCTCCCCTCGTTAAAAAAAATCAAACTATTTTTTATACTAATCGATCCTCCGTTTGCTTTTCGCGATTTTTGGCTAGGCGCCACTTGTAACTTAAGGTTTACCCGACAAGCTTCAGCAGCACGTGACTCGGACTTAGTCGCAGGGTCGGCACGCTACTGGGCAAACTGGAGGGATTTCGCGGATCTGGTGGTATATAAAACACTCAAGTTTCTTAAAGTCTGTAAGTTTATTGTATAGTGATGTGTGGTGTTTTGCGTGTCGCTGGTGGGTTCACTAGTCACTGGTACGTACCGAATTATAGACTACTTTTGTCAGCTAGATGGACCTTTGAGCGCTCACTGATCGGTTTCGGTCCGAAATTGCTGTTGACACGATGAACTTCCTGCAAGATGACGATGACTGATCCTTGGGTGTAGGGTTCGATGCTGGGGTGGTGGGTAAAATGGCGGTTCCAGAAAGGCGTTCCGGGCGAGGTGTCCAACAGGCGCTTCCTTCGTTGGCGAGATCGGTTGGCGACGGACGATACCGACTTTTGCCAGACCGAGAAGGGTTTAGGTTTAGGTGTTTAGAGCCTTTACCCGAGAGTTTTTGTCCCTGGTTTTCGTTGGCGACCAGAGGACTGAAGAATGGTCTTTTACAGTTATACGTAGGTGACCGTCAAGTCACCTAGGCCGAAGCGTGTGCGGGATGTCTCTGGAAGTTCGCGACTTCCAGGAATGCCAAATTATGGTTAGTACCAAAGGGTATCAAAAGGTCCTCTGGTGAAGTGAAGAATCATTTCTTGATTGGAGCGAAATAGCTCGATGGTTTAAGTAGGCACCAAGATGGCCTCTCAATGTAGTTACCTGAATGGGTGGTGCACTTTCACTTCACCTTTATATTTTATAAAACTGTATTCAAACTTAAGACACGTCCTACGCACTCGCTCGCGTGTATTAAAGTGGACGATAGCGAATTTCAGATGGCGGATCTTGCCCAGTTCCCGAGGAATTGACCTGGGTATGGCCACTGACGATCCCCTTTCCAATCGGGCCCTTTTTAGCAGCAAATCCCACCGGTGTTGTTTTGTGTATTTGATATGTACGGTGTACTTGTTTTCTATATATTTTTAGGTATAAATTAAGCATCTTGAATGTTCTCTCGATTCATTATAAATAGCAATAGAAATGTCGTTTGATTCCTGTAACGTTCGGTTACAAAGTATCAGGTGAAACAAATTCTACATATCTAAATTATGACTAGTATTTTACATTTTGCTTACGGGGGGACACGTTGATAGCTCATATGAACCTTACCTCTATACTGTCATTTTCTGTATACACGGAAATCTTAATTCCAATACTGTAACTTTCAGTCGCGTATTTAAAGTTGTTCTGCAAAGCGAATACTTCTGCTTGGTCTAACGAGTTGAATGATATCAGTACTGCTTTGGATAGGTATCGATACTGAAATAAGGTGACTTTCAAGAAAAATCTTTTTGGCAAAACAAATAAATTGAGTACTTATTTTGTTATCATCGAAATATTTCAACAGTTTTCAATTTGCTCTCACTGCTAGCAGATCTGTTTAATGTTAAAGAATAATTTCTTGCTCTCGATTTTGATCCTTTAGCCGTTAAAACGTCCAAAACGATATCAACCTGAGTGCTCATTCCTGGCAACATCACAACATTAAGTTTAGTTTTCAATTTGCTATAAGACTACTCAAGTACGCTCAATATTAATTATAAATTCTGAATCTCTAAATAACAGCGTGTACAGTTATGTTACTATATTATTTCCGTGCATGAGTTTGTATAGTTTGAGCTCTTCTCTGCTAATTTTTAAAAGCCTTTTATTGTTTGTAAATAGTTTTGCTCGGTTGATTTATTTCATAGTTTTATACCAATATGGTGCCGAGTTATTTCTCAAGTAGGAGGAAAAAACAAAAACAACTGTGAACAATTACTCTAAAAACCTTCATAGTCAACTCGGGAGCTAGCAATAATGTTAGATTATTCTGAATGCACTGGGCTCAAGTGATTAAAAACTACAAGGAAACTCTCTGCCATCCATTCTCATCAACTGTGGTTGAAAGCTATTCGGAAAATCAAACCTGAGCTCAATACCTTGAATTATGGTTTGTCGAAAAAACCTCAACGACGAGGTACTGACTCGATGCATGTGTCTTCCGCGACGATGAAGTCTATGAGAATTTCAAGCAAATCGGGGCTCAAACTCTACAAGGCTTCTTTCTGCTCACGGAAACGTTCCTAGAAGATGCAAATTTGTTTTCGTGGGTAAATTCACGAAAAAATGATTTGGCGAGAGATCTGTTCCTTCAGCAAGAAAATCGGCTTTTTGTGACTAATTAGACTATGAATGTAAAAGTATTTCAAAAGGAGTGCTTCAATGAACGTATTTTACGTTTCGTTAATTTTCATAACGATCCACTTATGTGTTGGCCTAATCTAGTCAGCTGCCATAACAGCAAGGACGCGTTACCAAGCTCGCGCGCAGAAAATGTTCAAGGGAAAGCATGGTTTTGATTTTTTACGTTTCTTAAAAAAGAAAACTTTAAAGATTAATTCCGAGCCGTGGAGGGCCGAGTCTTGCATACCAATCGATTCAGTTTAACAAATTGAGTCAATGTTCAACAAACATCGCTGCCTGCTGGCTCGTGGTAGTACCGTATTCTTACTGCAGTGGTTCGTAGTAGTTAAGTCTACTGACTAAACCTAAATCTCTTGTTTACCCTTATCCTCATCCCCCGGATCCATCGTTAGGTATTACTTCAAGATGGATTGTACTCCTGCTCTTTATATTTTGTGTTAATCGTTTATGTTCTTTCCATTAGTACTTTTTCTGATCCTTCTTGGTTCAACTCGTTCCTATTTATATGCTTGCTGGTGCTGAGAATTCCGCGGCGGCGGTATTTCTCTCGATATTGGTGCCCGTTTTTGTGAGCCATATAGCCCTTAACCAGTTCGACGGAGATATCATCGGTAGTGAAATTTCTCCTGACAACGATATCCCGATTTTCTTCGACTTCATGTGGTTCGTTGATCGACATTTGCTGTGTCTACTAACAACTATTGCTAATATCGCAACTTGTCGAAACAGGAACCGATCCGGAGATGCCGACAAGTTTGGCGTACATCCCTTTCCAGCCACCCTCGCAATAATTCTTCCTTGATTTCTTCAACGGCTTGTTTCTAGAGTGTCTGAACTCAAATGTCATTTTATGTTTCAAACGGCTCGCAGTAGTGTCTCCTGTAAAGACATTTTAAAGGTAATTATTCTAAATCTTCGTGGTCATACCCATTCCACGAAGATTCAGAAACCTCCAAAACCCTCCCCGTGTGCACGGGTTGCGTGCTACAATTGTCCAAAAACATCGGAGTCATTTCATCTCAAACTAGCTGTATCCGCAAAATTGTTACCAGTTCCGTCCAATAGAAAAATCTTAGGCCGATAATGAAACTCGAACTGAAGATAAAAGGATTAGTCATCAGCGACAGTGCACAGATGGAGAATTGGTGGACTCGGTTAGCTGAGGCAGTGACTAAAAAAAGGAGGCTGATGGCATTGAACAATGTGAGCATATTAAAAAAACTAATTAATTGTTTAAGTTATTCCCATGAAATAAGTTCTAATAATCTATGTTTCAATCTTAGATAGTTTATTGATTTAAAGAAGGATAAAAAATACACGAATTTGAAAGTGTCACATGTCTCAATGATCTAGCCTTTAATGCGTAGCATCTTGATAATCTTGATAATGATAAAACGGTGCTACAAAATAAAAAAATTATGTACATTTCAAGTGATCTGGTAAAGGTAGTGTGCCAATTGACTCCCGTTATTACCGGCATTTTGATTCTCGTCAAGTTTTAGCTCTACGTTAGATATATCAACTAGAAATAATTTTATCAAAAGTTTTGCATAGTACCGAATATACCTACTTATTTTTATTCCATTATTAAAGGTGGATCGGAAACAATATTTTGGGTATTGCTTGCACAAATTCAAAATTGCTTTTTTTAACAAATTTAATTAATTAGCTTTAACTTGGTTAAATAAAACATTACAAAAAAATAAACTGATCACCTTCTTGATCACTTCTAGAATATTGATATATTGAAGTAGGTAAATTCAAATATCCTTTTACCAAAGCTTCTGGCCGAATAGGGGGGGGGGGGCACGTGCCCCTGCGTGCCCATCCCTGGAGCCGCCAGTGTTCATATCGGTTTAATTTTGCCCCTAAAACACCAGTAAAGCAATATTCTGTATGAAACGGTCTCCTTTTTAATTATTGAAAATTGGTAAGTGAGGAATAGAAATGTTTAATATCTCCGTCGCTCGTGAACGGATTTTGACAATATATAGCTTGATAGAAAGGTATTTTACAAGGTTTCTAACTATGCACAGGGACAACGTTGCTTTGTTCGACAGTTATTTACTAAAAACCTGCAAGATTTTGACAAAATGACCCATATCTCAGAAAGTAAACAACATATCGAAAAACAAAAATAATAGTGACAAATAGGCACGTTAGGCCTTTCATTGGAAACTTGTTTCTTTAAGATCGGTTCAGCCATTGCTTAGATAATTACATGACATTTTGTACATACATACACACACATACAGACATTGTCTCAATTTGTCGAGCTGAGTCAATTGGTAAATGAGACTCGGTCCTCCGGGCCTCGGATAAAGTTATCAAAGTTTGAGCGAATCCTTTACATTTCTTTTGTAAGAAATGTAAAACATACTTTACTTAACTCGCGGGATTATGCAATTCTCCATGCGATGTAAATCAAAGAGATTAAATTATTTAATTACTTTCAATGGATTTCAGCCATGTCTAATGAATGATACACCTTGGTGCTAATGGCGCGACAGCCGTTTTTGTTTTCTGTCCGGACATCACGTTTAACCTAGCGATATAAATGTGGATTACGAATCATATGCTATTGCGGGTGATGCAGGCGCAAACGATTGCGAATTGTTCCGCGAGCTGAAAGCTCAAGTGTACTCGGTAGCATGCTAGTATGTGTCTAGAAAAGATGTACTTACCATCATGTTTCGAATTATGCAAAATAGTTGCTAGAAACTTTACCTACTTTACCTTACTTTGAAAAAATACCTGTGATTTTTCGTCGCACTAATAAACTATACTGGGGCACGTGGAGACGAGAAACCACAGTTATTTTTTCATTTTTTCAAAATCAGCAATTAGGTCGTTAGTTTTATAGCAACTATTTTACATGATTAAACTCGTGATCATCAAATGAATTAAATTTCATTCTTCCTTGGCAGTTTAATAACAGTTCTGTATCGATAAAACGGATGTGAAATTGTGCACATTCTTTCTACACCCATAGCAATATACTACTGAGTACATTTGAGTTTAAATGGATTGACATTCGGTCTTCATGGTTTTCTTTATTACATCATTTTCTATTGTGCTGGAACCCAGTATAAATTAACATGGTTTTTCTCCGACAATTGTCGGCGTGCAAGAATGGGAGTGTACTAGTTTTGAACGACATGTAGGAGCTTAATGCGCTGAGCGCAGCCTGACTATCTGAAAAAACAGACTTAGACAGTAGTCAACTTATGATGAGCCTAGCCACTTCTAGGCCGATGTCGCCCATGCTATTGCATTGGGTTGTTTTGATTTTAACAAAAGCAGATGTTGACTAGGAAAAAATAGCCGCTGAGCAGGGGCTTGGTATAACTATTACAAAATTAAATATTTTTAGGTTATGATAACATGTAATCATAAAACTACTTTGACTTGTAATTTATATCCAGAACATCGAAATATATAAAAAAGACATTTATCTTTAATAGATTTTCCGAAGTTTTTGTCGTGTCTGTAGTAATACCAAAACGAGTTGATTTTGAAGATTTTCTTCAATTAGGTTAACAATGAAGCTATTGTTGATCGAAAACCATCTAGAACTTTTGAAATGGCAGCATTTTGAATTTTGCGAAATGTCAAATTTTCGTCAAAACGTTTTTAATCCACCTAACAGTGTGATGAGACATTTCTTATAACTGTTATCACTCTCTGCGGATTTTATATCGTTTGAGAACATTTAGAACTAGATGTTTCGCGATGTATTTGATAACATACTATATGGAACAGTTGCAGGACTCACAGAAACGCTTAAATCAGTATAGAACATCAGTGCTAGGAATCTCAAAGGCCGAACCAAATGAATGGAAAAGTGGAAAAGGCCCATTAATTAGACGTACAAACGAATTATTACTAATGCTCTGTTAATTACATATATAAGTTCTTCAATCAATGCATTGTGTAGGGAGAACTGCATGCGTGCATAGTTCAAACTTTACTTCCATATCGACTTTTTCTGAAAGTAGCTTCCCAGTAGTATGATTTGAATTACTAATGATAATCATAATGCCAAAGAACACACAAAATCTCTAAAATCTCGCCAGGAAAAACATTATCATTACTGGAACATTTTTTCGCAAAATAAACTTCCGTTTCCCGCGTTAGTGCACTGAGTGCACGCTGTTCAGAAATCGGCTAAGTGCACCAGCGGTTCTCATTCAGAGCCATTTTGCGCGATTTTTGGTGGGTTAAGTGTGTGAAAAATACTAAGAACTTTCTATTCTATAATTTTCAGTTCAGCAATTCAAGAGACCGTACTCATCGCAAGCAATAAAAAATAAACTGCATTGTGGAACAACGGTGACAACTCGGTATCATGAAAATAATACAATTAAAAATGTTCAAATATGCCGTTACAACAGCATTATCAAATAGTTTATAATTTTCACAATCTTATTAGGGAAAGTTTGTTTAAAAAGCTTTTGTAATATTGTATTTGTCAAATGCTGAAAATTCCTGTATTTTCTCAAACCGAAACATATAAACCCTTAGGTATACCAAATAATTTAGGATACCCTTTTTATGTAAACTATCGCATGAATTGGAGTAGGCTCGCCAAATTTTGAAAGAAGTTGATAAAATAATAGTAGTTTTCAACCAAACATTTGCTGTAGCTCGATACAATTGAAAAAAAATATCCTCAAAAAATGGGTCGTACCGATTAATGTGGGACACAGTGAATAGTAAGTACAGCAAAGACCCGTTTTTATCAGCCCCATGATGAATTTTAGGCTGACGAAATGGGGACATTTACTAATTCGGGACATATTTCTTTATGTTTTTAGAATAAACCGAAGCTGGTAAAATATTCTTTAGTCCCTTGACGTAGTCTCATAACTATTTCTGAATATTTAATATAAATTTCCCTTAAAGAGGTTCTTTCAGCATGAAATTTAAAAATGCTTGAAATTTTTATTTTTGCATATTTGCATCTGAAAGATAAGGAAAATATGCTCAAGAGAGGATTTACTTGAAGTCAGCCTCATTCGTCTACTAGAACCCATCAAGCATATTTTCACATGACGCTGACAATTGGCAGTATTCGAAGAAGTTTCTTGTGTACGAGTATAGACTTTATTACTACTTACTTGGACTCAGCGGCATAGTCAGAAATTCGGTTTCGGGAGGGTTTGGTGAAAATCGAACTTACTGTCCAAATGGCATAAATCCTCTCCTTTGAAGTTTTAAAATTATTGAGAACACATGGAGCCATCATGTCTTCAACACAGTGGTTTGAAATATCACTCCTAAAAATGTTGCTGAATACATTAAATCTAGAGCTAAGTTTATTTGAAGAGTAAATTCTCCATGAATAATTCTTGGAGGATGTAACGCCAAGATTATTTTATCAGATGATGTGCTGTTTAACTTTTGTAAAATTCATCGAAGATACCAAACCTGCGAAATTGGCGGTTTCAAAATGAAGTGATCTTGACCTTAATTTACTGTTTTCGAAAATTTATTTTACCTATTCATATAATTGGTTATACAACAAAAATCAAAAACAAAAACGATCAAGACCTGTTAGAGTCAAACGAAAACACCATTTTTCATAACTTTCCCTACTTTAGGAAAGTGTTATTCTCGTTATTAATTCTATAACGTTTTCGACTCAACTCAGCGCATTACCAAAATAAAAACATTTTCAGCAAATGTTGAAAGTTATGCAATTTTTCGGTGAGCAGTTCTAAGTTTTATAGACATTAAATCAACTCAAATTTCGCTTCCTATTAAAAAAAGACCCTAATCCATATTACAGTACATCCCTTCAAAAGTGAGCTCAATATGGTAGGAAATCTGAAGATTATTATGGTTTTCAGCACTCTGGAATGAATTTCTATTATGAGGTTTTCATGCAGGTATTTGATATTGATATGATTACACAACTTTGAGACAAATACATTAGTTGCAGATCAGAATCCCATTTCCACAATTTTTCAAAAATCATCATGATGTTTAAAACAACAGGTTATCAATGTCCTGATCAGATATGTAGAAACATTATTAAATCAGTCAGCATCAATAAATTTTTAACTTCAATCCTATTATTTTTTGTAAGAGCGGGGGTTGGTATTAAGCCCCAAAGCTTCCTCTTGGCTACGCCGTTGCTTGGAGTTATTTATATCGCTTTTCTTTTTCCGAGATATGTTTCAGATCGATCCGATGTTTATAAATTAGACAATTTGAAGTCAGAAGGTTCGCGCAAATGAATGTTTTAGCACCGATAAGTGATCAAGTTCCATCTAGATAACTTGGAATTGTTCGGCGTTTATTTCTAGCGATTGTAGATAGAAAAAGAAAATACGAAATTCGTTTTATCGAAATAATATTTGGCTAATTTAAATGCTTTACTACTAAATTGAACAATAAATAGGCGACAAAGGGTAATGCACAAACAACAAGCAATAACTTTTAAAGTATTCAAAATAGATATTTTATGTCTTCAGTAAAGTTATTCGCAAAAGTGAGAGTTACAAATTTGATGAATACATCATTTCAATACAAAATTTATGAAAATATCTCACTCGTAAGTGGATTAATCAGCAAAAAAAAATAGTACAAAAAGAAAAGCCATATTGCATCCACAAAATTCTCCGAAGATACTATTGACCTAAAATTAGCCATTTTAACGTTAAAATAGATTGCCTGTTTTTGGTCTTATTTGTGGCTATGGGAAATGATAAAAATCTTTCGTTAATATTAAATGATAAATATCTCTTTTGATAATAGTCCGATTTCAACAATCTATTACTTATTCGGAAGGTATTCATATAGGCTGTCCAAATATATATGAAATGTTTATCTGTGTCGTCAATTTCGGCAGATAATTTAAAAAAAACTGCAAAAACACCATTGTTACACTTTCAAACATTCATATCTTGGAAACTAAGCATCAGAATCAAAAACAAATTAATAGCGTTCTGTCAGGGTAATAGACCTTTCATTTAAAATTGGTTTGGATTAGATCTGTTCAGCCATTGCTGAGAAACACGAATGAGAGTTTGTCCGTTACATACACACACAGACATTGTCCCGAATCGTCGAGCTGAGTCGATTGGTATATAAGGCTCGGCCCTCGTGGCCTCGAAAAAAATCTTGAAAGTTTGAGCGAATTCTATACATTTCTTTTATAAGAAATGTAAAAAGTGGCATTTTTGCCTTTCTCATATAGAAAGGCTATGCAATCACTCTGAAAAACGTCAACCTAATCCCGGCCCGGAGGGCCGAGTGTCATATCCCATACGACTCAGTTCGTCGAGATCGGAAAAAGTCTGTATGTGTGTGTGTATGTATGTATGTGTGTGTATGTGTGTGTGTATGTATGTGCGTATGTGTCAAATAATGTCACTCATTTTTCTCAGAGATGGCTGGACCGATTTGCCCAAACTTAGTCTCAAATGAAAGGTGCAACCTTCCCATCGGCTGCTATTAAATTTTGGATCGATCGGAATTCTGGTTCCGGAATTACGGGTTTCAGAGTGCGGCCACACAGAAATTTCTCATATAAACTATAGGAAAAATTAAAAATAGAATTTTTATTTTTGATGCTAAATATGTTCAAGGTGCATGAAACGTCGAAATTTGATGCAAACTCAAAAAAAATTTGACGACGATTCACTTTTTTGGATTTGGCACATTTTTGCCTTTCTCATATAGAAAGGTTGCATAATCACTCTGAAAAACGTCAACCTAATCCCGGCCAAAAATTTTTTTCGACTTGGAGGGCCAAATTTTTTATTCGACGCGCATAAGGTTTCTGGATTTTAATAGGGGCATAGTTGATGGTTTACGGAGAGGGGTTACACCCCCCCCCCCTCTACTGTTCACTCCCCTTCTTTAAAAATCTCTTTAAATCACCCCTCAGACCACCACCCCTTCCAGCCCTCATACCCCTCCCTTTCAACCCCATCATCTTTAAACCACCACTATATCACAAAGCATACCAATTTAAGCTGGTGAGTCGTTCGTTCATGGGACTTTCGCACTCCTCACATACCCACCTCGCATGACAAAATGAGTTAGCAAGCAGATAACATTGAACTAATGCTGATTAGGCTAATGGAGTATGATATTTTTTGTTTCAAGTGTTCCACCGTCGACACGTAGCTCATCAAGTTCGTGGTTGGCATGCCATTGTGTATAAGTGCAAAGTGTACTAAGAATGTAATGGACATTTCCACAATTATGTTGAACATAAAAAGCTTCCGTGCCATAGTTTAGAGAAATGAGAAAGGCACAATTGCACCGCTAGGTGGATTAAAACAGGTTTTTTTGTTTACGCATGGTTTTTTCGAATTTGACAGCATTTAATATGCCTGTCCAGATTTCTAAATATTTATCAGGTGTTTGTAGCACCCGTTAATAATAGATTTGATACAGTTTGTAAATTCGAAAAATTTAGCAAAAAAATTAACACTGCCTAGTAAAAAGAAACACACTAATGGAGAAATCTCAAAAACAGGAGCACAGCGGTAAAAACTATGATCATTTTTGAACTCAGCGCAACCGATTTACCCTAAAAACTACTATCGCAACCCTGCACCAAGAATTTGTTTTTTATTTTGTAGAGCAATGTTATGGGTAACACATGGTAGAAGTCGTGGTAGTTCAGTGGTGCTAAATCATGGTCTAGTGTAATCTATGGTTTAGTAGTGAGACAATATATGGTTTAACAATAGGACAATAGATGGTCTGTTTAAGGACTCTCTATGGTCCTACTATAGAGGAATTTTTGGTCGTTGGATGGTATAAACGTCCCAGGTATAAACAATGGTCCTTTAATGGTAGTTCACATGGTCCATCGTTACAATCCACTATGCCGAATCAAAGTGTTTTGATGGGCTTAATGGACCATGCCCATGGTCCTCGTCTTTGGAAACTATGGTTATTTTATGGGATAATTTATGGGTGGATCTCATTTCCAGCACCCATGCTAGTGGGGTTAGTTTTTGGGGTGTTGTAGGGGGAAACACCCATCATTTTTTCGGACCATGCGATGGTGTTTCTGTGGGGTTTCCGTTTACTCGGGTTACCCGAGCAAATGGATCACCCACAAAAACACCATCGTATGGTCCGAACAAATAATGGGTGTTTGCCCCAAGAATATCCCAAGAACTGCCACCACTACGATGGGTGCTGGAAATAGGATCCACCCATGAAACCAAGAAAAAACTATAATTTTCAAGCACTAGAACCATGGTTTGGTCCAATTGCACCCATCGAAACATCTTGATTCACCATACATTGAACCACAATAAGACCATTATTCAAACCATTTAAGGACCTTGAAATCTACCATTGAAGAACCATGAATTATACCATTGCTGGTCCATACATTGAACCATGCATGGACCATTGCTTACACCATTGAAGGACCACGTTGTAACCCATTGAAAAACTATTGCTTACATCATTGAACCATGTTTTATTTTTGAGTTGTGAAGTGTTTTGAACGTGAAAGAGTGATGCATACAGTATGGATTGAATAATAATGAACCTTACTTTAATTATGTGTGTATGTAAGACTAACTGGATAGGCGCTACTGCAGTTGTGATGTACCAATAGTTTCAGTAGTAGTAGTTAACACGCCTATCTAACATACCAATTGTCACGAAATATTTTGTGCTTGGTATATCCCACTAAAATCGTACCACAACAAAAGATTTGTCCTTAAATTTTGGTCTAATAACATAGCATACGAATTATACCAATATTAGTACTTGCGTGTGCGTCCCTATAATTGAACAAGTGATTTTAAATTCATAAATCTGTTAAAGCATATCTTTAGATTTTTTCTATCAAATAGTGGATGAAAGCTTTCGTTTATCTTAATAATATCGCTCATAGTTTCTTTCATAAATTTTCATAGATTTGTCAAACAATCAACTTGTGAAATGCCTACAACTTAGAACATTCCGCGAAGTTAACTTTGTAAGTAAGCATCTTTTAAGGAAAGCGCGTGAGCACTAAGATTTCCACTGCCTCGATTATGAATAAATCACTAAATTAACAATGTAAAGAAAAAAATAGATTGATGATGTGTTTAGCTAAATCTGACGTATTGAAACCAGGGATGCCAGGCAATATTTTATGAAATCAATGCCAGCCTATGCAAAAATCTATGCAAATCTGTGTTAAGGATAACGTACAAGTTTGTCTCCCAAAAAAGAAGTGGCGACCTTTTTTTTTGGTTCTTGTGCGAGACAAAAATTGAGAAATCGGTGCTAGTCTGTGCATTATAATAGAAAACACTGAAAAATCTGTGCAGCATATTGAAAATCTGTGAAACACAGATTATTCTGCACACCTGGCATCCATGATTGAAACAGTACTGACAATTCTGTTGTCCGGCATGACCTTGCATTGAGCGAACTCTTCATGAGCACAATAATCAATGTTTTATATTGAAGCGATCTTGTCAATATTTTTATTGGCAATAATCTTGACTCATATAGAATCTGCTTTATTCGAGAAAATTTGGGCAATCGAACTATTGTAAATACTTCATCAATACGAACACGCGAACTAAGCACTTCATTAATATAAATTATTTTCAACTACACTATCTTCATATTATACAATAAATTAAGTTATCAATAAAATTTGCTTGCCGCTCGTTTTGGAAAAGTTAACTTTCAGTTCACATGGTAAGAAGGTAGCGAAATACTGGTATTGCTTGGCAAACGGCATGAAGAAATATTTGCTACAGCAGTAAATTTGATTTCTGAAGTGTTTCTTACCTCGACCAATTCATCATTCGAAAAAGAGTCAGAGGCTGACCTCGTTTTGCTTGTACTCTCCACTGGAAGCTGTTGAATGCAACAAAATAATCAAAAGAATCGGGATGGAGCATAACCTTAAATTTGAAAGATGGCCATCTTTGAAAAAGCAGTTTTCGCGTCGTTTAAATCTATCATAAAGATTGATTGGG
The DNA here is from genome assembly GCF_030247195.1 of Topomyia yanbarensis. Classification (NCBI taxonomy): domain Eukaryota; kingdom Metazoa; phylum Arthropoda; class Insecta; order Diptera; family Culicidae; genus Topomyia; species Topomyia yanbarensis. The sequence continues at coordinate 116,204,022 of NC_080670.1, forward strand.
TGACCATATCAGACGAGTAAAAAACCAGGACAGTCGAAAGGGTGCTGCATCCCCCCATTACCTCTCAATCGACATTGCCTTTTCCGCATATTTTCGGCAGCTAAAAAGTTCTGGGGTCTGGCAGGCAGAGCTTCGACAGTAAAAAAGTTCTGGGAGGCTGGGAGGAAGAGCTCGTCTTTCATCGGAATTCGATTACCGATAACCTTTTTCGGATTTACACAAAGGCAGTTCTTGCTACACCACCATCAGCAAACCTTTCATGCTGAGATGGTCTGTGCAGGACCGGAGAGGAGTTTTCAGTACTAAAAACACGACATTGACGTAAATCAGAAACATCAACGATCCCAAGTAGCTTCCCTGCGCTATGCCTGGCAATCTCCAATGTCAACCATTATCTCTCGATTTGAGAGCTGCAAAACCTACCATTGTTACCAAAAATATCTCCGTTTAAACAATTGTTATATGAAAACTGGCGGATAGTTTGGAGTAAATACTATCAGTTTGAGCCCGAGCTAGAAAAAATTGACATCCCTGCGTGAACTTGAAAGAAAACAAAATTCAATTCATGCCCGTCGTGATGAATGAAATGTTTGGTTCATTTCCCTCATCAAACAGAATTTTGTTTCCATTCTACCTATGAGAGAGATTATTAAGCAAATGTGCACCAGATATAGATTATGCAGTTCACTTATGCTCGAAAATGTAGAAGAAGCCAGTTTCTGCCTACAAACTGTCCACATAAAAACAAATAAATGCTTTCGTTGGTGAAGGAATTTATATTTCTTCTGCACTTAAGCATTCCATTCTGCATGAAATTTCAGTCAGTTGGGAAGTTAATGAATCAGGGAGGGAATTTTGGTTTCGGTAAATACAAGCAGAAATAAGTAACTGATTTTGAAATTTCGCAGCACTGGTTTGACCCCGACATTCCATACTCCCTGTTATGTAGGATGGTAGACTCGGTGGTTAGTCGCTGTTCAGTGTCCAGGCGTGAAGGCATGGTAATCGTCCATTAGCTGTTTCATTTATTTGACACGCCTCAATGCATTACCTAAGCCGTGGGTCTTATAATATTATCAATGTGTAAATAAAAATAAATAAATCGAATTTTAAAGTATATCCATCGGATCTTGTGTACGCGTGTGTTACTTTGCGCAAAGATCTTTTTTCTTGTTGAAGATATATTTATGTACTTCATAGCCTCTTGTTGCTTGTGGATCACTTAGTCCGCTATCTCTCGGTTTATCGTTTTAACTGCTATCCTCGCTGTTAATGTTGTATGGGCTCTCACGATTACCTGGTTTGAGTTGTTTGTGGGGCCTATGGGTCACGATCGCGTATCCGTGTTCTTTGTTATTTACTTTATTATCAGTGGTGCTGGCAGTTGATTGGGAAGTAGTTGGCGCATCACAATGATCGTTCACGCTATGCGTAGGTTCTGTATTCGTTGGTGCAACTCCGGTGGTTTGTGATTTAGTTGATGTTGATGAAGGGCTGTGTGATGGGTATGCTTGCAGTTGATATTGCTTCGTTAGAGGTTTGTGTACGTGGTTTCTCGTAGTGTGTCTTCTTGTCTAACAACGTAGGGCACGCAGGAATCTGTCCTTCATACGTACACAGCGTGATTTGAGATTTGGTCATGCGTTTTGCTTAGAATTGAAAGTTCAGATATGAAGGAATAGCTTTTGTCACTCGTATTCTCACGCAACAAACACCGTTGGAAATATCAAGAAAAATTTTCTCCAGGTTTCAAACTTAAAGGACGTATTACGTATTCCGACATGATGGTTGTAATAAATTTATTAATAGTACCCAAGTGTAGATCGTGCAGACGCATATCAATCTTATCATTGCCTATAAAAACGGGTACCTTGGTCCTAACATTATCATGCTCAACGACGTATTGCATATTGTCTTCCATAGCGTAGCTTTCCGTTATGGCCAATGTTTTAAACGTTATCAGTAACGAGTGTGGGCTTGTATAACGACGATTTCCGATAGTCTAAACTGCATTTGCAAATTTGCTGTTCAATTTTGCTGGTGAGTTTCAAACATCTTGAAATGACTGATAGATATCGCTCCAATGAAAGTAACGGTGCTTTATTGTTCACACTGGCCTGGGACGAATTTTATTATTCGACTGCTTTGCTTGTTTATAGTACTATGCTATATTTATAGTACTGGCACGGTACATATAGACAGCAGACTTTAGGTAGAAACGTTGGTTTGATTCACTGCACTGTTAACAAGCAGAGCGATTGATTAGGTACTAGTAATTGCATGATCCCCAGCTCGAGAGAGCGCTCAATGAAATTATTCCACGATAGTTGCTATTTTTCTTTTTATGTAACGGATTTCCAGTAAGACGAAAAAATGCCATTGGCAAGAGAACTCAAGTAGAAGTAGAAACACCAAAACGCGGATGTGTCTGTTGAAAGGTACCAAAGGGAATTCTTCGGGTCCCGGATTGAAAGACGATTTAAGCCGAGAAGAAGCGCTGGTAACCATTGTTTCATCGATATTGACGAGGCACTCTTAAGATTAAAAAAAAAACCATTGGAAGGTACAATTGGGAGATTCGACTGTATTAAGTTTTGTTTGTCGCATTCCGATTGAGGATGAGTATACGTTGCAGTTATGGTTGCGGTCGGTCGTAACTGCGATCTGGAGCATAGTGAAAATCGAAGACTGAATAAATAGAAATATATTAGGCTTACAGTAGAAAAACCAGGACAAATCAAGCATTTTCCTCGACTTCCCAGGACACCAGGACAGTAAATGCAAAACCAGGACATTTCCTGGGAAACCAGGACGTACCCTACTTTATGATAATCAATCAACAACACTATAAAATGTTTAGAATAGGCTTTGAATTTTAAGATTTAGTCAAATGCAATGAAAATTCTGCTTTTAATTCTAAAAATGACTGCTTTTCGAATACATGGTAGATAAATCATACATGGTAGATCGGATACTAACCTTATTTGGAAATTTTTTTCCGCAATAGATGGAACAATAACATTTTAATGGTTTGGAAAATAGACTACTTTTTATTTACTTGTTCGGTCTTTAGCCGCTCGAGGAGAATTCTCATATTGTTCACCTGCAATCTCTTTTTTTAGTGACCCGCGCTATTTTAGAAAATTCGATACCACATAAGTAAGCGTCTCTTCCAGAAACTTCAGTGCTGTAGTTGCGGTTAGTCACGGTTAGTCGGCGACTAACCAGCTCCTGGAACCGAAAAAAAATTTTTTTGAGCCAAAAAAAAAAAAATTCCGTTGGCCTTATCATTCTGGAAGGCAAATTTAATGATCCCAGCTAATTGGAATTTTGTGAATCTATTCAAACTCGTACTCCCTGCCGCGCTAGTATGATATTTTCATAACTCACATGACGATCCCAGACTGTATGGGGCACTGGTATGATATGCTCATAGGATATTCTCAGATACTTGAAAGCACTAGTATGATATTCCCACACCTCGCAGAGCGTTTCAACATTAGTTTGATACTTACAAGTCACGCAAGGCGCTCTCAGATTCTCTCGGACGATAGTCTGATGTTCCCATCGCTTGCAGTGCGCTTCCACACTCTCTGGGGCGCCAATATGATATTTGCAAAACTCATAGGACGCTAGTATGATATTCCGATAGCTCGCAGGGTGCTCTCTGACTCGCAGGGGCACTAATTTGTCATTTTCAAAGCTCTCAGGGCGTTCTCAAGCTCTTCAGGGTGCTAGTATGATATTCACAAAACTCTCTAATATGTTATTTTAATTTGCCGGGCGCTTACAAATTCTCTGGGGCGCTAGTCTAATATTCTCATAGATTGCAGGGCGCTCTTAGATTCTCTCGAGCGCTTTTACGATATTCACATAATTCGCAGGGCGCTCTCAAATTTGCTAGGGTGCTAGTCTAATATTCTCATAGTTCGTAGGGCGCTCTAAGATTCTCTGGAGCGCTAGCATAATATTCCCATAGCTCGGAGAGCGCTTCCGCACTCGCTGGGGTGCTTTTCACAGCTCACAGGGCGCTAATATGACTCTATGGGGCGCCAGTATGATATTCGCAGGGTGCTCTCAGACTCACAGGGGCACTAGTTTGTCATTTTCAAAGCTCGCAGGGCGCTCCGAGACCCTATGGGGTGCTATTGTGATGTCCACATAGCTCGGAGAGCGCTTCCACACTCGCTGGAGTGCTATGATGATATTCTAATAGCTCGGTGGGTGCTCTCAGTCTCTCCAGAGCGCTAGTATGACTCTATGGGGCGCAAGTATGGTATTCACATAGCTCGCAGGGCGCTCTCAGATTCTCTAGAGCGCCAGCATAACATTCCCATAGCACGCTGGGCGCTCTCAAACTCTCTAGGGTAGCCATATATTCCCATCGCTCGCAGGGCCCTCTCAGATTCTCTCTGGCGCCAGTATGATTTTTCCATAGCTCGCAGGGCGCTAATCTGACATTCCCACAGTTCGTAGGGCGCTTTCAGATTCTCTGGGGTACCAGAATGATATTCCCATAGCTCGGAGAATGCTTTCATACTCGCTAGGGCCCCAGTATGATATATAATATCATAGCTCACAAGGCGCTCTCAAGCTCTTCAGGGCGCTAGTATGATATTCACAGAGCTCGCAGGGCGCTCTCAGAATCCCTTGAGCACCGCAGGGCGCTTTCAAACTCTCTAGGATATTATGAAAATCTCATCGTCCGCAGGGCGCTCTCAGATTCTCTCTGGCGCAGGTATGAAATTCCCATAGCTCGCTTTCGGACTCTCTGGGGCGCTATATGATACTCGGAGAGGCTAGTTTGATATTTTCATTGTTCGTAGGGCGATATTCTCATAGCTCGCTGGGCGCTCTCAGACTCTCTAGGGCGCTAGTATGACTTTATAGGGCGCAAGTATGATATTCACACAGCTCGTAGGGCGCTCTTTGATTCTCTCGAGCGCCAGCATAACATTCCCATAGCACGCTGGGCGCTCTCAAACTCTCTAGATTAGCCTTATATTCTCAGCGCTCGCATGGCGCTCTCAGATTCTCTCTGGCGCCAGTATAATATTTCCATAGCTCGCAGGGCGCTCCAAACTCGCTAGGGCGCTAATCTGACATTCCCATAGTTCGTAGGGTACTCTCAGATTCTCTGGGGTACCAGTACCATATTCCCATAGTTCGAAGAGTGCTTCCATGCTCGCTAGGGCCTCAGTGTGATACGTAGTATCATAGCTCACAGGGCGCTCTCAAGCTCTTCAGGGCGCTAAGATGATATTCACAAAACTCTCTAGGTTACTAGTCTGATGTTATCTTAATTTGCCGGGCGCTTACAAATTCTCTGGGGCGCTAGTCTAATATTCTCATAGATTGCAGGGCGCTCTTAGATTCTCTCGAGCGCTTTTACGATATTCACATAGTTCGCAGGGCGCTCTCAAACTCGCTATTCTAATATTCTCATAGTTCGTAGGGCGCTCTAAGATTCTCTGGAGCGCTAGTATAAGATTCCCATAGCTCGGAGAGCGCTTCCGCACTCGATGGGGTGCTTTTCACAGCTCACAGGGCGCTAATATGACTCTATGGGGCGCCAGTATGATATTCACATTGCTCGCAGGGCGCTCTCAGAGTATCTCGGGCATCAGTTTGATATTCGCATAGGTCGCAGGGCTGTCTTAAACTCCCTAGGGCGCAAGTCCGATATTCTCATAGTTCGCACGGCGCTCCGAGACTCAAAGATTTTCTAGAGCGCTAGTATGATATTCCCATAGCTCGGAGAGCGCTTCCGCACTCGCTGGGGTGCTTCTCATAGCTCGCAGGGCGTTAATATGACTCTATGGGGCGCCAGTATGATATTCACATTGCTCACAGGGCGCTCTCAGAGTCTCTCGGGCCATAGCTCGCAGGGCAATCTGAAACTCTCTAGGGGACTAGTCTTATATACTCATCGTTCGCTGGGCGCTCTTAGATTCTTTCAAACGCTTTTCCGATATTCACGTAGTTCGCAGGGCGCTCTCAAACTCGCTGGGGCGCTAGTCTGTTATTCTCATAGTTCGCAGGGCGCTCTAAGATTCTCTGGAGCGTTAATATGATATTCCCATAGCTCGGAGAGCGCTTCCGCATTCGCTGTGGTGCTTCTCATAGCTCACAGGGCGCTCTAAAGCTCCCTATGGTGCTCGCAGGGCGCTCTCAGTCTCTCGGGCACCAGTTTAATATTCGCATAGGTCGCAGGGCTTTCTTTAACTCCCTAGGGCGCAAGTCCGATATTCTCATAGTTCGCACGGCGCTCCGAGACTCTATGGGGCGCTAGTTTGATATTCACATATCTCGCTGGGCGCTCTTCGATTCTCTGGGACGCTAGTATGATATTCCCATAGCTCGCAGGGCGCATTCAAACTCTCTAGGTTACTAGTCTGATGTTCTCTTAGTTTACAGGGCGCTTACAAATTCTCTGAGGCGCTAGTTTAATATTCTCATGGATTGCAGGGCGCTCTTAGATTCTCTCGAGTGCTTTTACCATTTTCACATAGTTCGCAGGGCGCTCTTAAACTCGCTAGAGCGCTAGTCTAATATTCTCATAGTTCGTAGGGCGCTGTAAGATTCTCTGGAGTACTAGTATGATATTCTCATAGCTCGGAGAGCGCTTCCGCACTCGCAGGGGTGCTTCTCATAGCTCACAGGGCGCTAATATGACTATATGGAACGCCAGCATGATATTCATATTGCTCGCAGGGCGCTCTCAGAGTCTCTCGGGCACCAGTTTGATATTCGCATAGGTCGCAGGGCTCTCTTAAACTACCTAGGGCGCAAGTCCGATATTCTCATAGTTCGCACGGCACTCCGAGACTGTATTGGGCGCTAGTATGAATTTCCCATATATTGCAGAGCACTTCCACACTCGCTGGAGAGGTAGTATGATATTCCCATGGCTCGTCTGGCAATTAGATAGGTGGGCAATAAACTTTCCAAACTTACAAGGCGCTTTCAACCGGTTTCAGTATCTTTGCGGCGCATATAAATGAGTATTTAAGCTTATGAGGCGGTAATAATCTATCCTAAGTTGCAGGGCGTTTTCAGGCTCTATGGGTCAGTAGTATGAGTATGTTGAGCTAACGGGTAGGTAGTATGCTCATGGGGCGTTATGCGAATAGTCTATCCTAACTTGCCGGGCGCTTTCAGATTTTCTGGGGCGCATATACTGTATCTCTTTGGAGCGTTGGTATGAGTATTTGAGCTCATGAGATGGTAGTGGATAGTCTATCCTAACTCGTAGGGCGCTTCCATGCTCTCTAAGGTGCATTTGGCGTATTTCTGTGGGAAGCTAGTATATTTTCTAGCTCAGGCGCAATGAAAAATCAAACTGATTAAAAAGAATTCTTGTTAGGTGCTTTTATGGTGTTTATAGTGAATAGTTTGAATGTTTGTGGGGGCAGTAGATGATACGCTAGCCAAACACACAGGGTACAAATAAACTGATTCAACCATCATGTAGGTTTGTCGTGCATTTTTATAAACATACTATAAATGCTTTTAAAATTTAATCATTGGCTTGCGTGTAACACCCGTTTTTTGTGCGAATTTTAATACTGTGCTGACGAATGAAGCCATCATATTGATAACTATTTTAACGCAATCCATTTTTTGCATGCCGAGGTATTAATACAATTTACTTGAACCTTTATTATGTGATTAATAAAGACCATGTCTTAGCCCCTCCACTAAATCGCTCAAAAAGCTTTGATTTTTTTGTTAATTGTAGAAGATCATGTCTCTTAAGGCACGCATCTGCTCTCATTGCATAATCACTGATACACTGATTTCAAAATATCCCTTTTTCAAAACAACTTTAATGATGAATACAATAATTACTCATCTGTCAAACGTTCTATCATATCATTTATGTGTTGTATACCATGTTTAAAATATATGTATTAATAATATTCTTTAACCCTCAGAAAGGCAAGTGGTCTCAGAGGCACGGCTGGTTACAATAATTATCCTCTAATTTGAATAAACTTGTAATTATGAACAGAAATGATGGAGCTTTTTCGGACTTTCAATTCTCTCACTGATAGAAAGCCAAAAAAGACTTAATATCACCGGGTCTTAGGAGTAATGCTTGTTGAAGCCACTATTTTAGCTTGCCTTTTTGAGGATTAAGACCGTCCAAAGAGAAAATAGACTGCACAATGATGCGTGGGCGGCACTTGAAAACTTAATTTGCTGTAATGAACACATAAAAAAGGAGAGATGCACAGCAAACTGGCTTGAGCTATTTTAGCTTTAAAAAAATCGCAATATAAAAAAACGAGAGAAAACATAGATTTGAACTCACGTTCTTTAAGTTGATCTGCTATAACGTTACTAACTAAACTATATATACATTTCGAAATCGACACAATATAGCCCATCAAGTAAAGTATGAAAGTATTTTATCATTCATTCATTTCAGGTGTTCGGCAAGGGAGAGCTGAATAGTAACAGCAACTAAAGAATACGAAAGTTTAGCAACTTTGATAACCATTGAAGTATCTAGTTATTCAAACGCGAAGGCGCGACAATTGCCGATGATCAGCAGTTCTATCTATGTAACTTACAACTTGTAAGGCAATGCAGCAATGTTGTTCTTTCAGAATAGTTTTGTTTCTTACTGGCTCGATCGAGTCACTCGGTTTTCATGTTTTCTCGAGCATCTGATGCTTAGAGCACTTGTCAATTTTTCCCATTGTTACAACGTCTTTCGTTGCGATTTTAAGTTCCAATTCTGGGTGTTCAACATATTGAATGTAAAATGAATTCTAGGAAAAATATATCCAGTATATCCATCTACAAGAAGGCCCACTACCATTACTTTTACAAAGGGTAAATTGCCTATTTTCACCGTATTAAGGAAGGTACCTCACTAATTCATTAATTACTCGGCCTACAATCGATGGAATGCGTATGACTTGGCATCAAGAGCTTTGCTTCGTTGATTAGAATCAATCTAATAACAGAAATGCCCTGAAAACAATGAAATGCTCGTGTTTGAGCGCAACGAAAATTCGGATTTAGTGCCTCAATTGTCGCCCAATGCGTTGAACAAAGATGGCAAATAGAAACATGGTGAAAATAAGCTCATTACCCTATAAGTTAATGGTATGGGTAACGGGGCGTTGGAGCGGGACAGAACGGTTCGAACGGTATATATTAGAGACAGCAACGCTATGTTCGCGCTAAAATTATAAAGGTGAGGGTGATTGAATCCCAATAACGACCAACAAAAAAAATAAATTTAATTTTTTTTTCAGGGTGAATAGGCAATTTTGTTACCCTAAAGGGTGAATTTTTAATCGGTTTGATCGTATCTCTAACCGTTTCTGCAGAATACCACAAATGGCGCGCAGTATCTCAAAAGGTAGACAATCAGTGTTTACCTCTAGTAACGTTAGGAGAAAGGTTACTTTTTTAGCCTTACAAAATCATGTTTCCATAAAATCATTTTTACTGACTGATTCTATTTAATAAGCCAATTGTTCTTTGGAATATTAAATACGACCTAGACCTGCTATTTCGATGCTGTAGATTAAGTATTTTGTGATATGACAATCTGATAAAATTAGAAGTTAACAAAAAGAATACTGGACAAATTCGAAAAATTAGATTCCTCAAAGTACAATGTCAGTGAATTAGATCAGTTTGAAGGTATTTGTAATTAATAAACAATTTCGCAAATGCAAAAATATATTACATAACATCACATTAATATATTGACTTGCGGTTTGAATATTGAAAAAATCATAATTTTGTCATAAAAAAACCCTAAAGCTTTGGCGGTCTGAGGGAGTGGGAGCTAGAAAACTGGAACTTGTGCTTCTAATCAAACAAAACATTACGCTGCTCACTACACTACAGTGATTAAATCATGACAATATTATAACCGATTTGGTTAACCCAACATTTATTCATACATAGAATCTCGACATCAACATACCATGATCAGCCTCTTCATGACTTTACAAGTGTTCTCAACAAATTCCTTTGTTGGTATTGGAATTAGCTCCAACTTTACTGAATAGAGTAAGTCTCTATTTGAATTTGTTTGGAATCGAAAAAACGCGTTTGGAAATAACGAAAATTTTCCGAACTAACCGCAAAACCAATGGTTTAGACGCTATTAATACAGAGCACAAAAATAACATTTTAAAACTCTACACTGTTTATGTTCACTAAACAACCAAAAGTTTACAATTTCGTTTACCACAAGCAATTTCGAAAAAATATTATTCTGCTTAAAATTTCAGATATAGTAAGTATCTCAGAGCTAATGAGTATTCAATAGAAAATTCAGCCAAACTGCAGCAAGTTCTACTGCCCATGATCACAAAGCATTTCCTTAGAAATTAATAATCCCAAATATATGACAAATATGTGATCATGAACAGTATATTGCAGGTGAGTAAGTTTGGCGATATCTGTCATCAAACACCAGAAAGACAGAGTCTGCGGACCTGGAGCGCATTTTGATTGAACCCAAAAATGTTTGAACGGAGCATCCAGCGATAATGGTAGTAATACCAAATACAAATTTACAAAACATATTTGTATTTGGTAATACCATCATAAACCTAAAAGCTTAAAATATAACTTTGTCAAAAATGCAATAAAGCGTGCAACACGCCAGAAATAACAGATATGCCATAACCGGGAACTTTCCCTTATTATTTAATACTATCGATTCCGCTTACAGGCAGCAAAAAAATCAAGAGCCAAAACTAATACCCTTCAAATCTGGCTGTTTATGACGATAACAACTGAACATTAAGGCCACTTATGTTGCTATGCTAGTTGCATCAATCATTTTACAACAATTTGAAAGAAACCTGTAAATTTTCATTGAATCTGATGTAGTAAAACGTGTCGTTCAAATATATCTAACAAAAAGCATCTTTCAAATATAACATCGCGATATGAACATCATATCGTAATCAGAAAAAAAAGAACCAGAAAAAAACAGGGAGGAAGCGGAATGGGCTTGAGCCGGCCAATTACCACCAACCATTTGTTTACTCCGTAGCGCGTTTTCGAACGCGTATCAACAGACAGTCACTAGGTTGAAATATAACATACATGAACTTCTTCTGAGTGCCATAAGTTCACCGAGCTACGACTAGTAATTTTAGGGGAATTACGAATAAAACCGATCCCCTGCGACTTTCTCCATAAATAATTTTTTCTTCATTTTATTATGACAGGTTATTATTTATACGATTATGTACAGCATTTGAAGACAAATTAAACTTTCATTAGTCCGTCAAATGTCACAAAAAAACAAAACAAACAACAGCAATGTTAATCGTCCGGATGTTAGATTTTGCTGGTGGATGTTATGGTTTTAATCAAATTAACCCTCTAGTTCCCAACACCGCCTCTAAGCGGTCTCTTTAAAAATCTAAATAAAACTACTAAAACATGATTGTCTGTTGTCATCCGCACTAGTATTTCTTCGCAACGCTCACACCTTTCATACACACACATTGTTTGAATAATCGTAGCTTTCTGTTAAAGGTAATTGAAGCTCAAAGTTGAAAATTCGATGAAAACGTGGAAAAAAAAACTATTTTGTGTTTAGTGGTAATCTTCATTAAACAAATTTTAAGTATTTTTGGAAATTTTAACAATTTTTTTTTTGGGTAGCCTGTAGCAGTTTAATTTTTTTTTGTTTTGCTGAGCTGTAACAAAAACATGCTATCGTCGAAAGCAATCATCCCTGCAAAGTTAGGCTCCATTTTGAAAGTTCCATCTGGTGATTAGGGACCATTCATAAATTACGTAAGGCGTTTAGGGGGGTACGAGAAGTTGTGACATATGGGGGAGAGGGAGTAAGCCAGATCGTTACGTAACATTTTTTTTTCGAGGAATTTGTTACGTAATAGGGGAGGGGGGGATAGAGAAATTTATTACAACTTGTTATATGGGGGGAGGGAGGAGTCAATCTTGGGCAATTTTTGCGTTACGTAATTTATGAAGGGTCCCTTACCTATCATTGAGAATGGCATTGGCTTTAAATTTCCAAGCACAAACGTGATTGGAACACTTCAGTGAACCACCTGTTTCTTCTCTTTTTTCTTTTAGACAATACGGTGCACATGCGCCGGGCATGTCATGCTTGTGGATAAGGGCCATTCATAAATTACGTAACGTAAAAATTGCCCAAAATTGACTCCCCCATGTAACAAATTGTCACAAATGTCTCCATCCCCCCCTCTTCTATTATGTTATTCATTGAAATTTTTTTTTCGGTGAAAACATATTACGTAACGATCTAGCTTACTCCCCCTCCCCCTATGTCACAACATGTCACAACTTGTCGTACCCCCTCCCCCCTAAAAGCGTTACGTAATTTATGAATCGTCCCTAAACAACTGCTTTCTTCGTTCCTTAGAGCGTTGCAGTAGTTCTGTGTAAGGGTTGGGGTTTAGAGATAAAAAGATTTTTTCGATAGCGCGTGAAAAGAGGCTTCAGCATCCGTATAGATATTATGCCTATTCATACCCAAAAGTAATTTTTTAAATCCTTTTTTTATAAAATATGCGGTTGGGGTAAGTTGGCGGTAACGCACACGGGGTAAGTAGGCGGTACTATTGATAGTGCAAAAATAGGAACTTTTTCTTGTGTCTCTCGTCAATGAAATGGACAATTATTTCAGCCAAATGCCTGAAGAATTTCGTAAATTTGCTTTTGAATATGGAGTACGCGTCGAAGTCAAAATGACAGGGTATTGAGACTGAAATATAATGAGATATGTCGAATACTATACAGTTTTATTGAAAAGACAATCGGCACATTCCATATGGACCACTCTTGTGATTGTATTCCTATTGAATTGCTTATTTTCTGGCAGTCCGCCAACTTACCCCATGCATACCGCCTACTTACCCCGAGGCTGGGGTAAGTTGGCGGCTTTTCCGCGTTACTTTTTTGTCTCTAGAAATGAAGACAACGTATCAAACATTTTATTAAAATTCAGAGATGTTGCCAACAGTCTACTATTTCATGCAACGTGTTCTATTTTGCAAGATCTACCAAAGTCAAAGCAGTAAAAAATGAAAACTGAAAACACCGCCAACTATCCCCGGTCTCCTCTACCGTTAGTAGCACAGCTGGCTGGTTGGCTGGCTTGATTGCAGAGGCGAAAGGAGCTCTCTCGCCCGGAACTTCAGTCTCATTCAAAAGTTCGGTATGGCTAGACGTCGCAGGTAAATAACTCTTACGTATGCGTTGGTGACCAACTGACATAAAAATAAATCCGCGTTAAACACCAAGACTTGAACCGACAATCAATATCTCACCAAAGAAACCCCTTTACTAACCGCGCTATAGCGATACATGACAGTGTCTTCGCAAAGTGACATACATAAGTTTCGCTTGAGCGTGAACGATTCAAGCGTATTGAGCTGCGGCCCGTGCATGGCATGGGTATGGGACATTGCAAGTTGACGTCATATGAGTAAAAATGCTCGAAGATATGACACGCTCGCTGAGCTGTCATTTTTTCGAGCATTTTTACTCATACGACGTCATCTTGCAATGTCCCATACCCATGCATGCACGAGCAGAAGCTCTGCGCTTGGATCGTTCACGCTCAAGCGAAACTTATGTATGCCATTTTGCCATCACACTGTTATGTATCGCGTTAGCTCAGTTAGTAAAGGGGTGTCTTCAGTGAGACAATGATTGTCGGTTCAAGTCTCTTGGGTAAATTATTTTAACGCGAATTTCTTTTTATGTCAGTATGGTCACCAACACATACGTAAGAGTAATTTGCCTGCGGCTTTAAGCCATACCGAACTGTTATGAGAAATAAGTTCTTGGTCAGATAGCTCCTTCCCCTCTGCAATCAAGCCAGCCAGCCAGCCGGTGCTGTGCTACTACGCGGTACGTTAGTTGTTTCTGAAATTTCATGTTTGACTATACTTATACAGCTCATGAAAAAAAAAACAAAACTCGGAAGCCCGAAACTCATGCCTCTTGCTCTCTAAGCTCAAGCTTTTACACAGAACTACTGCAACGCTCTTTGGAGCGAAGAAAAAGTCGTTTAAAAACATGACATGACCTCCCTCCCCGCAATGGAAAAAAGAAAAAACAGGTGGTTCGCTGAAGTGTTCTAATCACGTTTTTCCTTTGAAGTTTAAAACCAATACCATTTATAGTCTAGGGAATTCGTTGGGGTGGTTCTGACATTGTGCCCACCAAGTCCGCCCCCGTCTTTTTCGCGTTTGCACGCACGATTAAATTAACTACGTTTGATATTTGGTATACTCCAGTAATTATTAACAAGTTCGTCCTATACGTTGGAATTTTTATTGAGAGATTCACTGAAACGTACACGCCGCACCAACTGCTTCTTAAATGCCGCTGTAAGGTTGCCAGTAAGCTTTTAGTGTAACTAGCAATTGTATTTGCTATTTGCGTTTGAAATTTAGTATGTAGCGGTAGTAATAAGCCTCCCATTTTGGTTTAAACGCAAGGACAATTTTTAAAACAGAATTTGATTGATTAGTTTATCTCATTTAACCAATTTTATCAATTCTGTAATCTAAAAGGACTTTTCAATTCAGAATGAACGTTGTGAATTTGGCATCACTTGCACCTGGTATAATCAACCTGCACAAAACGTTGCATAACGCAGTGCTGTTTTCTGGAACAATATGTGTTATCCTGGTTATCCTTTAGCCCTTCTCCTTTTGTGGCACAGACCTGTTGGTTCATATTTATTTAGCCCTTCGTTATGCAAAATCGCGATATTATGACAGATGGGCTAAGCGCGGCGTATCATGGAGCGCGGCCGTTCCTTTCAATCGGGAAAGGCCGCGTGGAATTTTGGGGAAATAATTAGGATGAAAATAATGTTTTATGCTTATAAAAGTTATTCATCTTTGTATGCAAAACCCTTCGTTCATAATTTAGGAAATATTTCTAAACAAATCAATCGTGCGAATGCTCTGTGCACGATTACATTTTCACTGGATACATTTCAAGATAAATGCCGTAGCTTCGTCAGTTTTAACTATTTTCACATACATGCACAGAAAAAAATATTTTGTAATTTTAAGTTTATTTTCATGCACATGTTTGGAGCATGAATATAAATGTAAAATTAAGTTCCACCACAAACACACACGACTTGTCGTGCTTTCTTCAACGAATTTTATTATAATTTTACACGTGGATTGAAAATTACAGTTTCTTTAAACGGAAAACCAATGCGCTTCTTATGTATTTTTACTCGAGAACTGCTGTAAAATGAATGATATGTAATATTACACGAATGAAAGTGTAAAATTGTATGCTGTTTGGTGCTCCAATTGATTTTAACGTAATTTTCAATCAAATTTTCGATTCAATCGTTGTATGTTTACATTCGTATTGATTTACATGTCGTTTAAATTTCATTATTTTTTGGTGTGTGTTTAACAAACATATGACTACTAGGGTGGCACAAATTTTCATATTTAAATTCGTGTGTTCTAAAAAATGAACAATGCTAACTCCGGCAGATACTAGTACAGTGTACAACTTTTCCAAGAAAAGTAATAGGCTACGACTTCTGGTTCAAAAGTTATTCTGTATACCCACAGTGTCTATATCGTTCAAGAAAAATTGAATTTATCTGAATACCCTGGCTGATATTGCAAACAAGTTAACCAACCTCTCATTATAAAATTATTATTATGACAGAGGAACAACATCTCATAGTAATTTTCTGGCTAATAAAATTTTAAATGGGTTAACCTGTAGGAGAAGTATGATTAAAACCGATACCAAAAGCTTTAGATACCTTTTCTGAGTTGTCACAAAACCAATAAAATTATATTTTTTGCTTAAAATACTTGTTTGGAAGGTTCTTGGCAAGACCTATTTTTGCGAGGTCCTCAAAAAACAATTTAATAAAAAATAATTTTCGCTACACTTTATCATTGAAAATGTAATATGTACGTGTGTTCAAAGTGAAAGTAAGTGTGATGTATAGGTAAGTATATGTGATACAAATATGTGCATATTGTAGCTTCATCACGTAGTAAAAGGAAGAGAGTGCAAAACTTTAGTGTTATAAGCAAGAGTATTTCATCCTATATGATTTTTTCATGGTATGGATGTTTTCAAATAATCCTTCCGAACAACATTGCAACCTTCATAAGATATTTTGGCTGAAAGTTGAATGAATAGCGCACAAGTCGCAGGCAGAATGACAGATAAAATTTCGTGCCGTGCCGTTGGACCATTGTCCAACTAAAAAACATCTGAACGCCAAAATCTCACGTCAAATTTGCTTTATTAATCTTTTACACTACTAACGTCTTCTTTGGAGAGTTTTTGACATTTGTCAGTTGGTCCAACTAGCGAATCAAATTCGTTAGTTGGACATAGGCTGTGGGCCAACCAGCGAATCACCACTGTACATTCCTCATTCATGACTATAATACAACCCGTGCAAAAACGTTTCGTTGATAATGGTTTGCCTCAAGGCGAGATGGATGTCGCAATAAAATCACCTCCCCGACTAAAAATGAACCCACCCTCCGCAACCGGGCCATTTGTAAACTTTTCCGGACCGAAGACAAGAAATGTTTGGATCTATTACAGATTTTTCGCGTTCTGATGAAGCAATATTCGGCGGTGACAGAAACATCAATAATTAGCCCTGATAAGCTTCTGGTGGAGGAAAATAATTTGAAGCACGTAAATTATATTGCTGGCTACGGGCCTTTTGCAAAGGAGTATAGTGTATATGTACCATCTAATCGGGTTGAATGTGACGCGGTCGTCCTCATGTTAGCTGTTTTACCCCTTTATAAGACAGTGGCAACTATATTGTCACCTTTTCTTTTCCTGCATGGACAATACAATTAACTCGATTTTGAATAAAATACTCTACACCCTATAAGTTGGTGATCAAAATTTGTAAAAACAAGTATTTTTTATCCGAAAACGCGGTTCTTGAGTTGCAAAAATTACAAAGATCAAAATAAAATGAATCTGAATAGGTGGCAATATAGTTGTCTCAAACCCATTCCAATGAAGGCTTTGAATTACTTTTGAAATGTTTCTCTTCATTCTGAGCTTGCAACATCAGCTATGGATGAAAAACAACAAACAAACAACACGAAGTCAGAGAAATCGGGATAAGATCATCCAAAAAAATACCACCGCCTGTGGTCTGTCCTAGTGCCTGAGCGCTAAATGGTTTACGAAAACGGGAATCGGTAAGCAAAAATTCCTATTCCTGTGAGAGTACCCCGCTCAGCACCAGCTAAATAGGATAATTCGAAACGACTAGCGCCAAGAAAGGTAGTTGTAAAGACATGTCGGTCATTAAGGTCAGCACCTCGGGATCGTTTCGCGTCTCGGCAGGTGACGATATTTACAGTAGACATCAGCAAGTTAGATATACCGCGAAAGTTGGACAGCAAGCAAAAAACAACAGCAATGGGAAATCTACGAACAATTAACACAATATAAAAAGAGTAAACACACAATCCCTACTGAGGTAATACCTAACGGTGACTGCGTAAGTTGAAGGCTGGTAGGAACAAGAGGTTTAGGTTTAGTCGGTAAGCTTACTACAAATCACTGCAGTAATCCGCACTGCCACGAACCACAGGCAGCGCTGTCTGTTCAAGATTCCTTCTCGATAACAGACATTGTCCCAATTTGTTGAGCTGAGTCGATTGATACAAAAGAATAGGGCCTCCAGACCTGAGAAAAGATCTTCAAAGTTTGAGGGTTGCTATACCCTTCTTTTGTAAGAAACGAATAAAACCAACCCCCTTGAAAATGTCCTGAGCACTGGCCTGAACAGAGGTGGAGGTAAAAACAGTGAATCTAGCAATAACAAAAATGGTTACATAAAAACGGGAATAACGGTAGCTAGCTTAAGCTTTCGTATGGATTTCTTCCTATACTATCCTTAAGAAATAGAGTTTCATAAAATGTGTTTACCGGGCGATTGACTATATTGCCACCTTTTTCAAAACAGTTTTTATTACGAAATAAATGTAGATTCTAAACTAAGTGAAAGAACCGTGTTTCCATTAATATAACATTCATTATTAGCCCCAAACTCTCGGCCTTATCGAGGGTTAAAGACCCCATGCTTCAGTCAGGGAAGATACAGGATGTTTGCATTCAACATCAGTGGCAGCTGACAGGAATACGTCATACGTCAACTTAGACTCTTATCGGGTGACCTTCGTCAGTTTTGCTCTACCTACCTCCTCTTTGACAATGATCGTCTACCTGTTCGCCTTTTTGTGCCACGGGTAATGAAATGCAAAAATTGTAAACAATCAGGACACACAGCCTCCCATTGTAGCAATAAGGTTCGTTATGGGAAATGCGATGAGAATCATGTGGATGACTCCTGGGGAAGGGGTGTCGAAAAGTATCTTTACAGTGGGGGAAATCAACATAATCTCCCGACATGATGATACAGTGCGGAGAGAAACTGAAGAGTCCCCTTAAGGGACGCTCTAAGGGATCTTTCGCAGAAATGCTGCTTTAAATAGCTAAGCCACAAGTCTCTACAAAAATCTATACTGGCTTGTCTACTGACGATGGTGACTCTGATGAACACCAGGAGGGAACATCTTCTGCTGCGCCTAGAAGCAATAGAAAAAGGAGAAACTTTTCCTCTCCTAAGATTCGTTGTAATGTTCAGAAGGTGTCTCTTCAATGTCCTACAAAAATAACAGTACTTACTGGTGCAAAACCGAAGCAAACAGCTCCTGGTCTCCGAAACCTGAGCTCAGAAAAGAAGTTCCCAGAACTGTGGACCGTATTGTTACAGAACACCCTCTCTAAGTCGCGCTTATCAACAGAGTTGAATGTTTTTATTATTTTTGGTTGTTTTGTGCGCCGCGATAGCTTTGATCGTTTTTTGTTTGCTGTTTTCCGTGTGTCGTCGTGTTTTCGAGTTGAAGTTTCCGGGATTTGTGAGTGAATTTTCGAAAGAATCGTGATCCGAAGTTCTGGAATTCTGTGTTGATATTTTTTCACTTGTCATCACCACTGCCAGCACGCCCGATTTCTCTGTCCGAAGCGACATCTGCTGGTGAATAGCAACACATCTCTGCTCGAGTAGTGCTCAACCGGCATTGCGTACAAGTTGGCAAGCGCTCGAATCTGCTCAACATACATCGCGTGCAAGTACAAGACACGAATATTGCATACCCGCTAGGCGTTATTCCATTTCTCGGAAGCATGGTTTGCACTAGCTGCTCGAAAGTCGTTAATGACTCTGACCGCATCATCTGTCGTGGGTACTGCGGAAACTCGTTCCATATGATATGTGTAAAAGTGGATTATGATATTAGAGAAGTCTTAGGAACCCATCCACGAAACTTGTTTTGGATGTGTAACGGTTGCGCTGACCTGTTTTCAAGCGACTACTTCCGTAAAATGTCTTCACGTTGTTACGAGAATCCAATTCCCGACGACAATTCTCTAAAGTCCTTAAAGGACGACATTGCTGATTTGAAAAACGTCGTAAAAGCTCTTTCGGTTAAAGTTGAGTCGAAACCGTTATCTCCAACCGTAAATACACCTTGGAATAGGATTGCTGGATATAATCCAGTTCCAAATACACCTAAGCGCAAGCGTGAAGATGACCAGCTAAAAACCAAAATCACTAATATTCGTGGAGCTAAGGCTGCGTTTGAAACGATAAAAACAGTCTCACCACCTGAGGAGCTGTTATGGGTTTACTTGTCTGCATTTGACCCCAGTACGAAGGATGATGAAATTTCGACCCTAGTGAAAGAATGCCTGGGCGAGGATATACAACCAAGGATAGTTCGTCTAGTTCCTAAGGACAAGGATGTCACATTTCTGAGCTATATAACATTTAAGATCGGCGTTCGTAAATCTTATAGGGATAAGGCCCTCTCCAAACAAACCTGGCCAGAAAACATTTACTTCAGGGAATTTGTGAATAACTCAACAAGTCAACGACCAATTATCAGGATTGCTGCAGAGAGGAATTCATCTGGTGGTGCTCTGTAGCTCAACGCTATACCGGAAAATCTCTTTCCAACTTTATTTTCCTCGGCAATCAACATACCTGACGAATCGGAGACTCCTTCTGTGTCAGGTAAAGCCAAGGAGGGTATATGTCCTTCCGAAGCAATTATAGATTCTGCACACCCTCAAAACAAATCTCAATTGCAGTCTGTCGACAAAAACAATTCGTTTGATTCTACCATCATTGCAATCCTGCCTGGCAAACAACTTCAATGTCTAAGTGGAAAGTTAGATCGCATCGCTTCTGCTCGCTCAGAACGCCTCCC
This sequence comes from Topomyia yanbarensis, assembly GCF_030247195.1. NCBI lineage: Eukaryota > Metazoa > Arthropoda > Insecta > Diptera > Culicidae > Topomyia > Topomyia yanbarensis. The sequence goes on from NC_080670.1 coordinate 116,224,331, forward strand.
ACTACAGACTGCTGCTGAACACAACAGTTTAGACGCCGTCACCGAAGATTATCTGCACAGTAGTCGACTGGAATTTCACCCTCCTGACCCGGTCGTGCTCTCTAACGATTTTAACCAACTGAATGAAGGTGCACTTTGTTCGTCGCTGCCATCACCGGGACGCCCGTTATACAGTACTACGGAAGCCCCCGAGCGCTCCGACGCAGTCGCGCTACCAGCCAGCGACCCGCTTAGTCGTCCCGGCCCTGCGTTTGGAGGTCGTAAGGGGGTCTTCCGAACTCCCTTCTCAGGCGAGTATTTTGCTTTATATGACAGTTCGCTTTCTGAAAACCACTCGGTTTCTAGCGTGCCATCGGGTACAACACGTTCGTGCAATTTTCCGTTACTTGAACGAAGCATAATTTCCTTGCCATCGCCAAGACCACATCTACAAACTCACGCTGCGCTGCCATCACCGGGACGCCCGTTATACAGTACTACGGAAGCCCCTGAGCGCTCCGACGCAGTCGCGCTACCAGCCAGCGACCCACTTAGTCGTCCCGGTCCTGCGGTCGGAGGTCGTGAGGGGGTCTTCCGAACTCCCTTCTCAGGCGAGTATTTTGCTTTACATGACAGTTCGCTTTCTGAAAACCTCTTGGTTCATAGCATGCCGTTGCGTGCAACACCTGATTTCCTGTCCGTCTACTACCAGAACGTTCGTGGAATGAGAACAAAAACGCAGGCTTTCTTGCTTGCGCTCACTTCCTGCGACTACGACATTATCGTTCTCACCGAAACCTGGTTACGTGATGATATATTAAACACCGAGCTAACGACGAACTACGCAATCTACCGATGCGATCGCAACTCTTCTACCAGTCACCTACGTCGCGGAGGTGGTGTTCTCATAGCGATAAAGAAACATCTAACTGGGACTATACTAAAAATACCTGGATGTGAATGTTTGGAGCAAGTTGTCGTACGCGTTTCACTGCCTGGTCGATCGTTATATATTTGTTGCATTTATCTAAGGCCGAACAGTGATCCTGACTTGTACAACCTTCACTCTTCTGCAGTCCAAAGCATCCTGGACAAATGTAATAGGCGCGACAATGTACTTGTTGTAGGTGATTATAATCTTCCTAATCTTCGGTGGGTTTTTGATGACGATTATAAGTGCTACCTTCCTGAAAATGCAACCACGGAACAAGAGACGGCCATCACAGAAACTTTGGTCGCTGGTGGCTTGTATCAAATCTGCTCTGTTAGCAACGTGAATGGACGGACCCTCGATTTAGCTTTCGTTAATGACACGGACGTGTTCGAACTGATTGAGCCACCCACATCTATACTGAAGGTTGACCCTCACCATAAACCCTTCGTTTTAAGATTTGATATGCGTTCTGACGACGATGAAGCTTTTGATACAATTAACGACGATTTCAATTTTGACTTTACTCGATGCAACTTCGATGAAGTCTCAATGGCCATTGGTGCACTCAATTGGCGTGAGATGCTGGTTGGAAATGACTTAGATCAGGCAGTCGTGGCATTCTATGATGCCATATATGAGATTCTTCGCCGTAATGTTCCTAAAAAACGTGTCAGCAGAAAAGCAGAATATAAATTTCCGTGGTGGAACGCTGAGCTTGGTCGCCTACGCAACGTACTCCGGAAACAACGAAAGCGATATTTACATCATAGGACCGACGACAACAAAACTATTCTTCGTCAAACTGAACTGCAGTATGAAACAGCCCGGAACAGTGCATTCGGTGAATATCTGAATCAAGTTCAGCGCAGCCTTCGAAATAATCCTTCGACATTCTGGACATTTATAAACAGCAGAAAACGTTCCGTAGGTGTACCAGAAAATGTCTATTTTCGAGACCAAAATTCACAGTCCGCTGCCGAGTCGGCGAAGCTTTTTGCAGATCACTTCCGAGATGTATTTACCAGCCCTCCTGTCTATCCATCGCAACAGTACCTTGAAACATTGCCAACGCATAATATCAACCTTCCTCTTCCTAACGTAAATGATTCTGATGTAGCGAGCGCTCTGTCCAGCGTTGATCCTTTGAAAGGACCTGGTCCGGATTGCTTGCCTCCTGTGTTTATAAAGCATTGTGCCCGAGCACTTTCTGCGCCAATAAGTATTATTTTTCAGCGTTCAATCTCGGAAAATATATTCCCAACAGCATGGAAAGAAGCTGCTATAGTTCCTATTCATAAGGCTGGAGATAGGCACAATGTTGAAAATTACAGAGGAATCTCGCTGCTGAACTGCCTAGCTAAAGTTCTGGAAAAGTTTGTGTACAATGCGATGTACGCTGCTTCTTCCAACATAATCAACGAACGACAACACGGATTTATGAAAAAACGCTCCGCTACTTCGAACTTGATGACGTACACGAGCTTTCTAGTTCCAGCTGTAGAGAAACGTCAACAAGTGGACGCTATATATTTTGATTTCGCAAAAGCATTCGACAAGGTGCCCCACAACATTGCTGTTTTGAAGCTGGAGCGACTAGGCTTTCCTGAGTGGGTTACCAGATGGCTGCATTCTTACCTCTCACAACGATCTGCCTTCGTCAGAATTGGCACTACATGCTCAAACGCATTCGAAACGCCAACCGGTGTGCCTCAAGGAAGTCACCTAGGCCCACTGATCTTTCTCTTATTCATCAACGACCTCTGCACCCGCATCAACTCTGAAAAACTGCTCTATGCTGATGATCTGAAAATCTTTCGTTCAATTGCTTCAGCACTGGACTCTGCTGTGCTCCAAGACGATATAGCCAATATAGAGGAATGGTGTTTGCTGAACGGTATGCAGATCAACATTGATAAATGTAAGATGATAAGTTTCGGACGTTCGGCAAATATAAGGCGTTGCGAATATACTCTTCAAGCCTGTGTCATCGAGCGGGTGGATTCTATCCGTGACCTGGGAGTGTTATTCGACAGAAAACTTCGTTTCGCCGACCACATCACTGCAACAACGGCGAAGGCTTTTGCAACATTGGGTTTTCTAAAACGGAACGCTGTCGATTTTGTGGATTTCTACGCACTTAAATCTTTATACTGCGCACTGGTCCGGAGCACTTTGGAGTATGCTGTACAAGTATGGGCGCCATACAACGCCGTTCAAAGCAGCCGACTGGAGCGCGTTCAGAGAAGTTTTGTACGATTTGCTCTCAGAAAATTGCCTTGGAACGACCCTATCCGTCTTCCGCCGTATAATAATAGATGCATGTTGCTAGATTTGCCAACGCTGGAATCTCGCCGCACGTTCTTGCAAAGAATGTTCATTTTCGATATGTTGTCGAACAATATTGACTGTCCCGACATTCTCTCAAGGATTCATTTATTTGTACCCCCTCGTGATATAAGGAATCGTCCGCTTCTGTGGATTCCCAGGCACCGCACAGTATATGGCCAGAACAATCCACTAGACAGATGTTGTAGCAGATTCAACGAAACTGTTTTAGCTTATGACTTCCATACCACTAAATCTAATTATAAGTTAGCAATTAGAAATTTTTAAACATTGACACTAGCAATAGCATTAAGTGTAATCTGTACGATATATATCGAAGATGTAATAATAATAATAATATTAAAAGCATCCTGGTAAGCTTTCTCATTGCAATAAAAACATTCTTAATGCAGTTGACTGCAAAATAGCCCCTCCTTTCAGCGATTGTATCCTTCGATAGCTAATTCGAACGAGGTCACGGATTTGATCACTGTTTAACAGTAGCATTAAAAAAACATTATCCCGAAACTCGATACTTCAGAAATAGATTTTAATTTTATTTGCTTGGATCGAGAACACTCTTACGGAAAAGCACTTTTGAGGATTTTTTTTCAATAGAATTAACCTTCCCTCGACACCAGGCGACTCCATTGACCATTTTGAACACCGGTGAAATAACACGGATCCCTGCTCCCCTAGCGCGCCCAAGCTCCTTAGACTTGTCCCTCTACTCGACTCGGTTAGATTGCATGTGGAAGGTAATTCCTGATTGACACGGCAGCGATCCTCTGTCAATCTTAATCACTATTGCTAACGGCTTAAGGCCAACGAGTACAATCAATATTTCGTCTGAGCTCAAACGAAATAGTGATTGGAAGAGCTAAGCATCCTGCATCCGGTAAACTCGAGTCCATGCAAGACCTTCCTCCGGAGGAAGAGTACGGCTTCTTGGGTGGCTTTATTCTCGACACCGCTATTCAAGCTCAGAAAACGTGTACCAAACGCGAACTCTCGTGGAAGGTCTCCCAACCCGTGGTGGGACAAAAAGTGTTGAAACGTGTACGCGAAGAAGGCCACCGGCGTACAAGATCAACCGGAATGGCGGGTTACCTGAGCCAATGAAATTTTTTATGAAAGCCAACAAACGCTTACTGTCGCTGGTTCGTTGACGGATTAATGAGAGAAACCGAACCTGAAACAGTACTAACGAGGGAGTTGGATATTCGATTTCGCCAAGAAGGTTTGTACGGATTCCGCCCGGCACAGAAGATTTACCGCGCCGCTTCCCCCCGCGGACGATAATGTAACAATAAAGCCCCAGACAATTTTTACATGAAGTTCCAAATATTTTCATACTTTCGCTACACAGCCTGTTGATTTCGAAAAGAGGCATTTCCGCATTATTCCGCGCACAGAACAGAATCCACGATAACCGCGCTACCGGATCTCTCGGGAACTTCAGTTCTGGATAATATGTTTGATTTCGTCTGCCAAATAATGCCTGCACTTCATAATTACAGACGGATGTTATAGAAAGAAAGCGGTATCTCGAGAAAACAAAAAAATCAACACAGTTAACAATCGTCGTTTTATGTTTGATATCATAATATGACAACACGTCCAAGCAGCCCTTTAGTACTTTTAGTTTCCAAGCCGAAGGTTTGCCTATGTCACTTTCGTCCAATCACGAGCTGGTTCAGAATTGGTTCAAAAACAGGGGACAGAGCTGGCGGATCCTATCCTAGGTATCCATTACAGATCCCAAAGCTGTCGATTTGCAAGGGCCATTGCAAGATGTCTTGGACAATTTGCCTACTTGGGCCCTCCAGCTGGGTATCGAATTCTCCAAGGAGAAAACTAAGCCAATCGCACAAACATGCGCCGTGCATTGTTCCACCAGATCTCAACTATTAAATTACCTTCAGGCCCGAGTAAGGTCACCCAATGTCCCGATGCGGGATGTACTGGCAAATCGCAATCTCCTCTATATATCCCTCGTATGTAGTTTCCTAAAAACCATCAATATATAGATTTACCTGCCCCTTTTATTTTTATTATCATTCTCAGAAGTGTCCTCTTCCACATATATCGTACATCCTTGATGGTTTGATGCAAGTGACACGAAACATCTCTGTCGAAAATGTTAACAAACGCGGAATTTGCAGCACAAACATCACACGCGCAGCTCGATATGTTGCCGGTCGTCATCTGACGAAGACCGCCCGAGTCTGTAATCGATGCCGTTGATCTCCCGTAAACTTGAACCCCTATTTCTAATACCAAGGAATTTTCCTCCCCTCTCCATCTGATTTTTTTTTGAATTTATAATAAAAGCAACGTTCGATTCTTAAAATAACAAAATGAAATTATTTAGCTCATGCACTAAAAAATCAAGAAGTTTTCACCTTCATCATTAAGGGGTTATATACAAAGTTGGAACTCAAAAAATTGAATGAAAATTATTGAATATTCACACACTTTTGAAAATATCTGTGCGAAATTTTATCCAGGTCGGAGAACTAGATTTCAAAGTATAGCCGGTTCGCAGCGCGCTGGTTCTTTTGCGAATATGGTGAACATAACAAAATTAAGCGCCATTATATCGCAACTAAGTTTTTTGAAAAGTACCGTTGCGGTGAACGTGATTTCGCAAAAACTTCTCATCCGATTTTCATTTTTTTTAATTGTTTGTATTTACACTTGTACTTGAACGGTTGCTTTTTCATCCAAAAATTATCAATTCTTTGCAATGATTTTTTGTTTAAAACTCCATTTTTTGATCAACATAATTTTTTTTGAAGGAAATTCTTTCCCAATAACCGCTCCGTTCAAGTTTACCACAATACATTTTTCTTAAATAATCAGTTTACTTTTTTGATTTCAGTAGAGCGGTTCGACTTGGAGACCGTTCATTGCAAACCTCTGCCAAAAAATACGCTTCGGGGATGGGTCAGAACTCCGCCAATCTTGAATATTTTTTTAAATTCAGCTTGTTTTTTTCGAACTTCGAGAGTACTACCACTACTATTTTCGCTTTTTCGAATAAAATTTGCATTAAGCACTTTAAAAAAAATCACGAACTTAGCTCACTTTTTCGCCACAACTTTGTATATAACCCCTTCATAGAGGTATATTTCAGTCCCTAGGGTGGCTCAGCTTGTTGAACAAAGCCTATGTTTAGAGTTAGCATATTATGTACTAGACTACCGCCCCAATACCTCAACAGTAACAGTTCCAGGAGGTTCGTTTAGGGCGTATGTTTAAAAACAGGGCATTGCCATCACCAAACAAAATTCACATCATATTTACAAACCATTTTGTAAGTTTCTATCACAGGGTGTCTACTATAAAGTAGCCTTGCTTTATTGGTATTATTGAAATATCTCATGGAGTATTCAGACTCCCATATGAATCTTTTACACCATCTTTCCAACATGATTCTAAATATTTAAAAAATAAAAAATGGATCGAGATATAAAAATATTCAATTTGTTTATACTAATTTCCGAACTCTTATGTTCAATAAAAAATCCAACTTTAATTTTAATTTCTTTCCATATATTGTAAAGTTTACGAGTTATCATTATGGTTATTATGGTATATGTACAATTTATTGAATAATAAGCTTAACAAATAACAATTGACACACTTTTTTGTTAAAGGGTGTGAGAAATTTTTTTCGAAGAAATCGAATATTAATTTTTATGTGGAATGCACCCTTCATAGCAAAAAGCACCAATTTAGTACTTTTCGTTATGTTTGCATTCACGCCGCTCATTTTCCGGTCCACTTTACGCATAGTGGCGTTATAGTTTTCGTACCCCATCAATGTCGTTACGCCCCATCCAGGTTGTTGCGCCCTATCCAGGTCGTTGCGCCCCAGCTTTAAATTGGCGACTAACCAGCAAATATTTTACAACAACAGCGCTGAGAAGCTATATTCAACCTGGTACTTTCAACGCTTAGACTAATCCAGAGACTTTTCTACGGCTCATGTCATGTCTAAAATCAAAAGCTCTAGCAGATGATTGTACATATCACTAATACACATAAAGAATGTTCAATAGTGTATGTGATTTTTCCGTTTGTTTACATCACCGATAGAAGAAGTGGAAGGTGACGTCACACTGTGTTGTGATTAATTTTTCGCCTACTGATTGTTAACTATTGGAAGAAACAAGTGTGCTTAAAAGACAATTAGCAAAACGCCGTCGTGTTCGGTACAATCGTATACAATATGTCCGTACGCGATCAGGAAAAATGGATTATAAATAGGACTATATGCAGCACCACATGAGGAAACGCGCCGGAAGAAATGGTTTCAGTTCTGTGACACTCGAGATCCCTCCGGTACATACCATGTGTGTTCGCAGAATTTCAAGCCAGCTGACCTTGAATTTAGGTATCAATCTGTGATACCTAAATTCAAGGATATCCGTACGAGAACATGAATGGAGTTCTTCTGAGTTACGTGCATGGGCAACCGACCCAGCTCACCAAATAGTTACACGATGCACGTTATCTAAATTACTACATTTGTATAAGTTAACAACATATCCAAAAGCTGAGAGTTTTTCTGATAAAATATGAAATAGAAAACGTATTCAGAAGATACAATTCAATCGATTCAGGAACATGACGTTCAATCAAAATGTTGTAGTTTTGGAAGATGAGCATGCCAAATTCTCACATGAAGGCGATAACTATTGTACGCAAGAATATTGTAAGCATTTGAGATATAATGACTCTGATATTTTCATTGAACATTTTTATGTCATCGTGAAAATGCTTGTAAACGAACAAAGTAAAATTTGCCTAATTGGCAAAGAACTTAATACAGAATGCGTAACTAAAAATGTATTCAAATATACTGCCACTGAGAAACAGGTTTGCGCGAGGTTAAAAATCCTAAAAAATGTTTATTAGTTACAATTAAAGATGCTAATGTCACTTCGTTTTACATTGCATTTCCAAAAACGCATTTGCATGCTTACTAGGTTTGAAGTATGTATATGTTTACTGCGATAAACCAAGCTCATAACAAGTTTTTAATAAATTAGCAATAATTCGATAGCAATATTTTAAGTAAACATGTCTGTTCGCTTCTGTGGGCTTAAATAAATGTGTTTTCTTGGCAATCTAGTATTATTTATTTGGAAGAAATATATCATAATTACGCTTATACTTCCTCGCTGATCAACGTATAGTTTTCGATGTATGTATAGAATTCTATAGATCATGAATAGAACCATAGTGAAGTATTATTTTCTCCACAAGCTGCGCAGTATAATTGTGATATTCTTATTATATTTAGATATTTTTCTGAATAAATTATATAAAAACAAGACAACACTAAGAGTACAGAGGTGAGTTTAAAATAATATAGCCAATGGAATATTTCATATTATGAGATGGTCACAGCAGATACAAACCAAATTCTTATTCTATATCCTTAATGAGATCATGCTTTGGGTGATTTATGGTATAGCACATGTATAATTTTCTGAGGGACCATATTATGGTGTATTCATGGTGCATCATGGGGTTCAATGTTTTTTGTGGACCACACTATGGTCCTTTTATGGTCGTACACTTGGGCCTTGAACCATGCACATTTTCTCGGGTAGCAGGTACAACGTAATTTTTAAGCTTATTGATGAATTATAAAAATTTTGGCTTTCCGCCTCTTATTTATGAAACTAAAACACTAAACTAGCATATTTCTAAAAGAAAAACATGTCTTACGTTGACATGGGAAGAAGTACCTAAAGTAAACAAGTACCCTGTAGTAATTATTGACTTAAACAAGTAGTAATTATTGACATTAACATTGATGAAAACCGGTTTTTTTTTGGTAATCCGTCATCAATAACAATAGACTTATACTACGCTTAAGTCGAATTGAATGTCGAGAAATAAAAAAAAAGTATTTTAGCAGTGACGGAACATAATTCAAATTGGCTTTCGAATAGTTCTGACTGCTTCATTCACAGTAATCTCTTAACAATAATTTATTCCTCCGATCACCTCATCGCCGGACTAACTATGGAGTAAACGGTACCATCATTGGTTTGCAGCGGACCTTCAACAGAGTGTTATCCGAGTTCGATCTTCACATTCCACGTAGTAGATTACAATTTGACTTTTTAAATAGATTAAGAAATTATCATTAGGACCACACTGTGTCTGTTGATATCAATTATAAATAAACATTTATTGACATCAATTGTCTAGATTTTCTATAAACGAGATATATACAAAAACGCCAATGAGATTGATATAAATCAAATAAAACCAAAGCATTCTAAATCATTCAAAACGCAAATATGCTCCATTTTACATATTTTCGTCCTGAAGAAGTCTTTAATAATGGGTGTTGCTTCACTTTCCTCCTGGTGTTATTTCAGTTATTATTCTTCTGGCCCTATTCTCACAGTCACGTCACCTAGTGACTAGAAGGAAATTTTGTTCTAGTCACTAGGTGACGCGACTGTGAGAATAGGGCCATGTATTTCCGCTTGGTGCATATACATAACTTAATTCGAAATATATCAGTATCCTCAATTTCGTTCATAGTGTTATCGCGATACCCGAGCTCCTCCACCAAGTCAACGTCATCTGTTTAGAAAATCAGGTTATTAGGTTTTTAATCATATTCTGGCTGCAATTAAAATCGGAATACGCACTTGCGCAATACGATTTTACTCTTGGTTTATTTGGTCGCTACTAAAGCTTAACTAGTGATCATTTTAGCACATCATTTTATGAACAATGTACATCACTTGTTTACTATACTGCCCATAATCGCAAGTCAGTCCAATGTAGATAGGAAATTACATAGAACGTGGGACTGACTTGCGATTATTGGCAGTTTTTTTTTTGGTAATCCGTCATCAATAACAATAGACTTATACTACGCTTAAGTCGAATTGAATGTCGAGAAATAAAAAAAAGTATTTTAGCAGTGACGGAACATAATTCAAATTGGCTTTCGAATAGTTCTGACTGCTTCATTCACAGTAATCTCTTAACAATAATTTATTCCTCCGATCACCTCATCGCCGGACTAACTATGGAGTAAACGGTACCATCATTGGTTTGCAGCGGACCTTCAACAGAGTGTTATCCGAGTTCGATCTTCACATTCCACGTAGTAGATTACAATTTGACTTTTTAAATAGATTAAGAAATTATCATTAGGACCACACTGTGTCTGTTGATATCAATTATAAATAAACATTTATTGACATCAATTGTCTAGATTTTCTATAAACGAGATATATACAAAAACGCCAATGAGATTGATATAAATCAAATAAAACCAAAGCATTCTAAATCATTCAAAACGCAAATATGCTCCATTTTACATATTTTCGTCCTGAAGAAGTCTTTAATAATGGGTGTTGCTTCACTTTCCTCCTGGTGTTATTTCAGTTATTATTCTTCTGGCCCTATTCTCACAGTCACGTCACCTAGTGACTAGAAGGAAATTTTGTTCTAGTCACTAGGTGACGCGACTGTGAGAATAGGGCCATGTATTTCCGCTTGGTGCATATACATAACTTAATTCGAAATATATCAGTATCCTCAATTTCGTTCATAGTGTTATCGCGATACCCGAGCTCCTCCACCAAGTCAACGTCATCTGTTTAGAAAATCAGGTTATTAGGTTTTTAATCATATTCTGGCTGCAATTAAAATCGGAATACGCACTTGCGCAATACGATTTTACTCTTGGTTTATTTGGTCGCTACTAAAGCTTAACTAGTGATCATTTTAGCACATCATTTTATGAACAATGTACATCACTTGTTTACTATACTGCCCATAATCGCAAGTCAGTCCAATGTAGATAGGAAATTACATAGAACGTGGGACTGACTTGCGATTATTGGCAGTATAGCTGTACACACATAGAACAGGAGATGAACCATTCCGCTTAAAGCTAAGTATGCACCTCTTACGAAATGAAATTTTCTATGCAAAACCTATGCATAAAAACCTGTTTTAATCCACCTAGTGGTGTAATTATGCCTTTCTCATTTATCTAAACTATGAATTAATGCCTGGATAGTTCAATATAATAATGTGGAATTGTCTATTACATTCTTATCACACTCGATAAGCATATAAAAGTGCACGACTATCATGTACCTGATAAACAATATGTCGACACTGACATACTTGAAACAAACAAAAATATAATATTTATATAGCTTAATCAGCGTGAGTTCAATTATGTCTTCATGTTAACTTCCTGGTGGAGAAGGGAAGGGATATAATTAGTGGGAGGGGGAGGATGCATCGGGAATCTATCTTATTTTAGTGTATGGGGTGGATGAAGAGAATGCAGGTGGGAGGTTGGTCTGAGGGGGGTGTGAGACAAGGGGAAGGGTGGTTGAGAGGTAGGAGGTGAAGGAGTAGATGGAGGGTTCAACACCGAACGTCAGATTATACCATCCATTTGGGACTAGGGTAGTGAAAATTGGTTCAGTCATCACTGAAGTGGCTTTCAATCTGAAATATGCCCGGAACCCGGAACTTCTGGAAGTTCTCAGGGGGCATCAAGATCCGTCATAGGTGACCAATGTGGTCAAAACTACTTTGATTGGCCATCAGTGATCTAGACCCGCAAGTCTAAGTAATGTTGAACGTATTTGAATATGTAATACATCATTCGGATATCATAGGGTTACCAGTTTGTATGGGAATTTGCTGTGTGACCACACTCTTCAGCCCGTAACTGCGGAACCAAAAGTCCGATCAACTAAAAATTCAATAGCGTCTTATGAGAGCGTTATTCCGTTCATTTAAACTAAGTTTGTGCAAATCGGTTCAGCCATCTCTGAAAAAATTGAGTGACATTATTTGACACACACATACATACACACATACATACACACAGACATTTTGCGATCTCGACGAACGGAATCGAATGGGATATGACACTCAAAACGTCGCGATATTCTTGCGAAAAAAAATCGTTTTCATTTTCAGCTCCTGCGAAAACGATAACGAAAATTGCAGTTAACCGAGACACGGTTCGCCAAACGATAAGTTTCATATTACTTCCTCGAGATAGCGCTGCTGTCTATGCGCTGTCACCAAGTTTTTTCCTTGCGAAATTAGGCTTTGCACGCTGACAAAGTCGACATAACTTTGAGTTTTACTGTGAACCGTGTTTATCAACACTGCCATTTAGCGGTGGAGCAATGTTAGTAAAAAGGGCTCACAGAAAAAATTAAATTTATGTCGACTTTGTCAGCGTACACAGCCTAATAATGGACAGCGGTATTATTTCGCTCGGAGGCTCGCGAATTTTTACAGGTTGTGATGAAAAAATACAAAGAAAAAACACAAGACTTGTATTTTTTATATTTTTTAATAGCAACCTGTCAAAAAAATTTGAATTTAGTTTTGTGATGCAATATTTGGAATTCTAATGGTGAGTTTTAAAATTGAAATTGTTTTAATCTCTAATTTAAAAAATATTTTAATTGCTAATTTAAAATTATTGATAAATATGTAGCGATTATTTATAGTACGATCGAACGAACCCAAATTTAAAGCCGGTAGGCAGTTTTTTCGTCAGTGGCCGAATCAGCAACCATCGATCTACTCCAATGGTTTCCCCTAACAACAACCAGATGCTACAAATCAGCTCTACTAATCTCGACTCAACATCCTGGATCTGGGAAACAGCCAACCATTCTCAACATTACATCTATACAACCGCAGCAGCACCAACAACGTCAAATACAGGGCTCCTCAAAAATTGGCCATATAAAAATTACAGCTTTTTTACAAAGCAACAACAATATCGCTACGTACGTTGTTCAGATCCCACCACGAAATCAATTCCCACATCGACAGCAAAATCAACAGATTGTTCCATCATGACAGGAAGCCTATTGCAATTGAAATACGCCAAAGTGATCATGATGCTTCTACAGTTGGTGTAAAAGAAACATGATGGTTCTTAGTGTCGCTAAATGCTTTGTTATCAGCTTTCATCAAACGAGGAACATGTTTACTAGGGTGGGGCATTGTTATATGGAAAAACGTAATCATAGCCACATCAACCGAGCACAGCACTTTTTTGGTTTCTTTCGGGGTCCCAAACAACTGTGCAAAATTTGGGGTCGATTGGTGTTGACCCGGCGTAGCGCATTGCGTTTGAAATTTGTATGGAGATTAGTATGGGAAAACCTACATTTTTGCATTTTTAATTCTACAGACTACAATTCTTCCTTTAGTATGCAAACAAATAGATAGAAGTATAGTCCAGGATATGCTGAACAACTTTGCCGAAGGATGTATGGTGTTAGAATGTCTCTAAGCCATGTTATAGCTGTTCAAAGTTCGATACATCGAATTAAATGCCAAAAATCATTTTTATTGCCAACACTGCGGGTGTACCAATGGTATTTCATATAGCATTCCGAAATAACATTATATATTTTAGTTTTACCACATTGGTATGTTTGAATGAATTATTCAAAAGCCTTAGATCAATTTCATGAGCGTAAGTAGTTGAGCAATAGGGCGTAGTGAGGGGTGAGGGGGGATGGGGGGGGGACTTTAATATGTAGAAATTCGAACTGAAATGTTGTCGAGTTGGAATGTTTAGATGAATTATTTCAAAACAATTACACAATGTCCTACGCATAACAGTAATGATGAAATAAAACATACTGTATCCCTTTGCCTTGACTTTTAACAATAGAAGTTACGTTACAGACTGAATCAACTGATGTCGAGTTGATATGTCTGAGGATTATATTTCGGTTTAATACGCATTATGATTTGATAGCATGCTCATTTTTATGCTGTTCGATCACGAGGCGTGAAACTATTTTCTGGATTTCAACACGAAATCCACCAGATCCCTACAACAATTTTTGCTTCAGGTGATCGAACAGCATCGAAATGAGCATCCCATCAAATCATAGTGCCTATTAAACTGAAATATAATCAATGCAATCCTCTGACATATCAACTCGACATCAGTTGATTCAGTCTGTAACGTAACTTCTATTGTTAAAAGTCAAGGCAAAGGAATACAGTATATTTTATTTCATCATTACTGTTATGCGTAGGACATTGTGTAATTGTTTTGAAATAATTCATCTGAACATTCCAACTCGACAACATTTCAGTTCGAATTTCTACATATTAAAGTCCCCCCCATCCCCCCTCACCCCTCACTACGCCCTATTGCTCAACTACTTACGCTCATGAAATTGATCTAAGGCTTTTGAATAATTCATTCAAACATACCAATGTGGTAAAACTAAAATATATAATGTTATTTCGGAATGCTATATGAAATACCATTGGTACACCCGCAGTGTTGGCAATAAAAATGATTTTTGGCATTTAATTCGATGTATCGAACTTTGAACAGCTATAACATGGCTTATAGACATTCTAACAGCATACACCCTTCGGCAAAGTTGTTCAGCATATCCTGGACTATACTTGTATCTATTTGTTTGCATACTAAAGGAAGAATTGTAGTCTGTAGAATTAAAAATGCAAAAATGTAGGTTTTCCCATACTAATCTCCATACAAATTTCAAACGCAATGCGCTACGCCGGGTCAACACCAATCGACCCCAAATTTTGCACAGTTGTTTGGGACCCCGAAAGGAACCAAAAAAGTGCTGTGCTGAAAAAACGATCATTTTGCCCCACCCTAATGTTTACTTTCAACTACAACATCGCTGGAACTCAGCTGCAACGCGTTGACCATGTAAAAGATTTGGGCGTCATCCTAGATGAAAGGCTGACGTACACCCATCACTTCTCAGCGATCATTGACAAAGCAAATCGTCTACTAGGTTTCATGTCCATGGTCTACTAGGTTTCATGTATCCAATGAATTCCGGGATCCTTTGTTTCAAAGCTTTATACTGTTCACTGGTGCGCTCACAGCTGGAATTCGCGAACGTCGTATGGTTATACGATATGCGTTACGTCAATTGCCTTGAAATGATCCGCTGAACTTGCCACCATATGCAGACCGATGTCGATTATTAGGACTACACACCTTTTTTTCTTCTTAAATACGTTTATTTAGGCCCCAAATCTGTAGCTTAACGAGGCCGATAATTCATTTTTTTAATTACATGTCACATGTTAGTGGAGGAAGGGAAAGCCGTATTTAGGGGCGGCTTGCTCCCCTCTTATGTAAGTAAAGGAAAAAGGTAGGAAGTGGGATACATATTGTGTAATTGACATCGTCGTTTGCTGATTGATCATTGTGGCAGATATGCACACTCTGTTGTAGTGTTGTAGTTTCCAGCCTGTAATCGCAGGGGCGAGGGGAGGGTCGATATTTCGGATAATTATTGGCACTCCGATGCTGTCATGATGTTCTCTATATCATCTGCATGTGAGGTGTGTCATGATGTTCTGGATAGACGGTTACCAAGAAGGGTATGCACCGAAGACTCGTGAAGCAATGCCATATTGTAGATACAGGGATAGGTTGGTGAAATTCTACTGTGAATGAGAGAGGGGAAAATGTATTAAACTTGGACATCAATAGTTTTCAAAAAGATATAGATAAGAAAATTATAGGGTTGATCACGGATTGCCAGGACGTCCCGGACTGGCACATAGAGTGATCTACCTCGGGCCCGAAGGGAATCTATTAGTTGGGACCTGGCAACTGTGACCTGTGATTTCTTAGGTCACAATATCGTGGCTTTGGTCACTGAGCCCAACTTGTATATATTTGTAAATATTATTTTTTTTGTCGTATAAATAAATAAAAGTGTACGGTCTATCTCGTGTATTTGACGACGCCTGTTCTTTGTTTATACTCTGAAATTATTGTTCGTAAATGTCTAAGTAGAATTTAAACGTCAAACCGTTACTACTCCGTGCTTGCATGTTTGAGTCGCGTTTAAGTTCTGCTTAATAGCCCAGGTTGGTGTCAAATGTAGGTTTCGTTATTATTTCGATTATTTGTTCAGAGATTTATTTACTTATTTATTTATTTATATATTTATGCGCTTATTTATTTATTTATTTATATTTGTTATTTATTTTGCTTGTTTATTTATTATTCATTTTGTTATTATATTCGTTATATTTGTGCATTATAAAAAAAATCAAGGAAACAAGTACCAAACGTTTAGCATGTCAATACATTGTACTAAAATTTGAGCATATTTCGTGACACCAACCGAAACGATAACATGTTTGTAAACGTCAACCATCATCATTCTGTCATCGCATCATCACCGTCATCAAATGCGGGGTGGCAAGATGCGAGGAGGCGCGGAGGGTGTGTGTTGGAAAGTGGACAGGGCAATGATAAAATGTACCGCGAAATCTTAATGCGGTCTCTAATAGTTCATCGGCCCGGAGGAGTGAAGACCAGCAGCAGCGATTGTCACCGTCATTAAGTGACCGCGCGTTTCCAACGTAAAAAAGTGCAGTGATAAGCAGATTCGTGGGATCTTGTTTTCGCCGTTCAGAACCACCACACGAACGTTAAGGTTCTGTCCGGTCAGTCGAGTGGGATCAGTGTGGTTACCGGTTTCCGTGTAGTGAACGTACTAGTACGACGCGAGTGCAAGAACGGTCTGTGATTGGCAAGTCATTTACGCCATTGTAGATGCCAATACCCAAGTTACCGGAGGGTAGGCTCTACTAGACCGAAAACGTTGTAAATCCCACTCGACTTAGTGTTAGACACTCGTGTTGAAGATAAAGTGCGCATTGTACCACTCTCCGGGCCCAATAGTGAAACACAGGCCTCCGCTACAAATAGGCCGAGTTGCTGCTTCATCTGGAGTCCCCCGTCGCCATCGTCCGTCAGTTCCTGCATCAACATCGAAGCCCGCCCCGCATCCAGCCAGCTGCAAGTCGACCACCGTCATCTCGGCCGCAACGTTGTACCAAGAAGAAATTTTAGGAGAAAATAAAGCGTATGTACAAAAAAAGTGTTAAATGAATAATTTTCTTCCAATTAGTAGTAATAAAACTAGTGTATGGTCTATATATACAAGTTGTGTCGTCCATTTTGTTTATAGTGTAATCCTTTTTGGTACTTGTTTCCACTTGATATTACGATTCGCTCAGTGACCATAGTGTGGGAAGAAAAGTCCGCCCAGTGTGAATTTCTCCAGGAGACAACCGTGAAACGACCCTAATAGCTGGTGAGTACAGTGTGGCCCCACCACCACAATAAGAACGTTACGAAACCAATACGTAACAATGGGCGCCCAACGCAAAATAAAAGAAAAAGTGATTTGTTTCCAAGACCAGAAGCAAATCCCTTTTTCGTTGTGTCTCCCGGAGAAATTCAATTCACATTGTTCACTTCATTAATCGCGAAGTCATTGGGTCGATATCCAAACTTGAAGTTGATCCTGAAACTTAATTATGATTAGTGGAATTGCGAGTTGTTGCGAGTGATGAAAAATTGTATATCTGGCACGCCGTCGTTTGCTAGTGCTTGAGTAGAAAAATTGATCGTTTGTTTTGAACATATATCATACACAGGTAGCATTGATCGGATTGAATTTGACATTTACTAATACCATTACATTTGTTTCTTGTCGGGTTTTTGTTTACTTTTCTAGTGGGTGTTAAAACTATTTGTGGTTTGTGATAAATTTGTTATTTTTTGCCTTTTTATACAATGGCAATGGCACAGCTCACATTCGATCAAGCTAGTGAGCTGATCCAAGGTTTGTATTTTGATATGAGTGTGGAGTTTTTAGCCGACGATGAACTGAATTATGAACTGACTGCCCGTTCTGTCAGTTTGTCTATCGGTCTCGATCGCTCACGAAAACGCAAGTGGCTGCGAGACCAGTTGAAGGTAGAAAGGGATGATCCGTCGGGAAAATACCCACGAAGAGTAGTGGGTGATCCTACTGTGGAAGTCGAGGTTTGTACGCATAAGTTTACCGAGTTGATATCGTGTTTGGAACAGGAGGATGATGAGGAAAAGAAGGTTTGTTCCACTAGAATGGTACACGTCGGTATGCGTTTAGTGACTGTGTTGAGGGACTCGCGGGGGTCGCCCAACTTGCACAGTCAATTGCAAAATACGGTGGTTGAATTAGCGGAGGTTCTTGAACATTTCTTTCGGGGTTCTGCTTCGTCTTTGCAGAGTAATCAGCAAGAGGGAAATGATATTTTAGCTCTGTTGGATGCAGACAAAGCAGATGAAAATCCTAGACCGAGAGTTTCCGTTCTTAGTCAGGATGACATTGATTGGATCCATTCGTTGCAAGCGAGAATTACGGATCTAGAAGCCGATTTAGCTCGACGAAGAGAAGAAAAGGATGTTGTAACTCAAACTCTTCCCGATCATGCTCAATTTACTTCATATTCACAACACCCCGATACAAATTTCAGAACATTTCAAAACTATAATTTTCAGCCAACAAAGCCTTCCAATTCATTCGATACTTCATCGAGTTACCATAATTTTCAAAATATCCCAGATCGTACGTTACATTCTAACAATATACCAATTCCCAACAATACATACAATATTCCCTATCATCCGACGAGAATTTCTAATCCTACTGGAGCAAATCCCGAGATGTACAACCATGCTTCGGCTATCCCATCTTTCCCTAAACGAAAATTACCTCCCATGTATAGTGGTGTTCTACACAATCCGTACCCCGCACCGTACCACAACCGTCACACTCTTCCTGTGTCCAAATGGAACATCACTAAATACAGTGGTGACGATCAAGGGCTGAAGCTAAATGAGTTTTTGGAAATTGTACAGGCTTTATCCCAAGCTGAGCATGTGTCGGAGGTCGAGCTTTTTGAGTCGGCTGTGCATTTGTTTGTTGGTTCAGCGCTCAAGTGGTATATGGCACAAAGAACCACTGGTAGCTTGATGAATTGGCAGCATTTGGTATTTGAATTAAAACGCACCTACATTCACCCTGATTTGGACGCGTTGATCAAAATGAAAATTTACCAGCGTCGTCAACAAAAATATGAATCTTTCCACGAGTACTATTTCGAAATCGAGAAACTGTTCAGAACCATGAGTGTTCAGATTCCCGATTACGAAAAAGTAGAATATGCGAGTAGACTACAAGCGACAAATGACATTTATTCCGATAGTCGACCTTGAAACACTTGTTGCTGCTGGACAGAAATTAGATGCATTAAATTTCTCGGCATACAACAAGGTTTTCGGGACGGACAGGAATGTCCAAGTGGTCGAAAGCTCTGAAAACAATTCGAAGAAAAAAAACAAGAACCAATCCCAGACTCAACAGGTGATAGATCAAACCGCAGCAGTGTCTCAGGTCAACCAAAATAGAAACAATTCACACACATCCACTAATTCGTCTCGTCCCAATCAACTTCCCAACAAAAACAACCAATCCTTACCGAACACCCAAACGAGTCAAAATTCGTCTCAAAATACCGCCCGACCAGACCCGGTCGCGGTGCCATTTGGGTTCAATTCTCGTCCACAGTTCACGTTGGAAGAATTGATAAACACGCACATTCCCCCACCGGCCAATACCTGTTACAATTGCGGGAGGATTGGTCATCACGTAGCGATGTGTAGACAGCCCCGGGGCATATTTTGCAGTACGTGCGGTCTTCGCGGTTTTCCAACTAACTATTGCCCGTTTTGTTTAAAAAACGGACCAAACGCGAGCCAAAATCGTCGTTCGCAGACACCCAACGCGAAAGTCAAGATCGTTTTCTTCAACGTACGCCTCCCCCTTACTGGGTACAGGCCACCAGAGATATTTACGCTGAATCTACAGAAATTCTTCAAATTACCTACCCTGTCCCCCACGATAACCGACCGTACGCACACGTAAAGATTTACGGTTACCCGGTACGGGCTCTCTTGGACAGCGGTAGCAATCACACGCTTATCAGCGAATCTCTTTTCTCTAAATTAAAATTCAAAAAGTTGCATCGCCCTTCCAAAAACGTGATTCTACGGTCTGCAAGTGGAGACGAACTGCAAATTAAAGGTCAGGCTCATCTTCCATTTGCCTTCCAAGGATGTGTAAAAATAGTTCCTACTTTGGTAGTTGCAAATCTGTCCATAGATTGCATCTGCGGAATGGACTTTTGGAGAAAATTCAAAATTCAGCCCGCAATGCAAAATTGTGGAGGAATTGAGTCCACTGCATCGGTATCTATCACCAAACACCCTAGTTCTGAAAACATTCTCACCGACGATGAAATCATGGTTATTGAAAACATAAAAAACTTTTCCTTCCTGCTCAAGAAGGGAAATTGACCCTGACCAACCGAGCTCAACATCGCATCGTGTTGGGAGAGGAATGGAAAAATAAACCACCAGTCCGCCAGTTTCCATACGTGATGTCTCCGAAGACGCAGGATCTGGTAGCCGTCGAGCTGCAACGACTGTTGGGTTTAGGGATTTTGGAACGGAGCAACTCGGATTGGTCGCTTAACTGTGTGCCCGTCATCAAGCCCAACAAAGTTCGGCTCTGTTTGGACGCGCGCAAGATTAACGAGCGGACTGTTCGGGATGCTTATCCGTTGCCTCATCCCGGTCGAATTTTAGGTCAACTTCCCAAGGCTAAATACCTGTCGACGATAGACCTGTCTGAAGCATTTCTCCAGGTTCCATTGGACCAAGAATCGCGGAAGTACACGGCCTTTTGTGTACAGGGCAAAGGGCTATTCCAGTACACACGGATGCCTTTTGGGTTGATCAACAGTCCTGCTACGTTAGCACGACTGATGGACAATGTCCTGGGCCACGGGATGCTTGAACCGTACGTCTTCGTCTATCTCGACGACATTGTTGTGGTGACGGAGACATTCGAACACCATGAACGCCTTCTAGTGGAGATTGCACGTCGCTTAAGGGAAGCAAACCTAAGCATAAACCTCGAAAAGTCTAAGTTTGGAGTGTCTGAGATTCCCTTCCTGGGATATCTCCTTAATACAGACGGTCTTCGAGCCAACCCGGAAAAAGTTCGTCCTATTGTCGAATACGAACGGCCCAATACCGTAACAAAACTAAGGAGATTCCTAGGAATGGCGAATTACTATCGGCGCTTCATCTTAGACTTTAGCGGGGAGACCGCTGCACTCACAAACCTTCTGCAAAGCAAAACGAAAACCACCCGTTGGAACGATGACGCCGAACAGGCATTTTGCGAAATCAAAGAGCGGCTGATATCTTCACCAGTCTTGGGCAATCCTGATTTCAGCAAGGAGTTCTGTATCCAAACGGATGCTAGTGACGTGGCGGTAGCTGGGGTTCTCACACAAGAACAGGATGGGGTAGAGCGGGTCATTTCATTCTACTCCCATAAACTGACAACGCCCCAGAAGAACTACCATGCCGCAGAAAAGGAAGCGCTTGCAGCCATTCTCGCCATCGATGCATTCCGTGGGTATATTGAGGGTTACCATTTCACCCTAATAACCGATTCTTCCGAGCTGACCCATATACTCAGTACAAAATGGAAGGTCGGGTTACGATGCAGCCGATGGGCGTTGAATCTGCAGCAATTCGATATGACCGTCAAGCATCGCAAGGGCAAGGAGAACGTGGTTCCGGACGCCCTCTCGCGAAGCATCGCAGCTGTTCAAGAATCGTCGTGGTACGCGTCAATGTCCGACAAAGTGGCCCGCCGGCCCGATGATTTTGTAGACTTCAAGATCGACGATGGTAAACTCTTTAAGTTTATCACCGTGAACGATAGTCCCTGTGATACTCGCTTCGAGTGGAAAATGATTCCCCCGCCCACCGAAGTTCCGAATATTCTTCGACAGTACCACGACGATTGCTTTCATCTAGGCTACGACAAAACCCTTGCACGGATCCGTCAAAGATTCTACTGGCCTAAGATGGCAGTTGAAATACGGTACGTTCGACAGTGTGGAATGTGCAAGGAAGTCAAAGCTTCTTCCGTCCCTGTTGCACCTGCCATGGGAAACATGAAAATTGCCACCCGCCCTTGGCAAATCGTATCAGCGGATTTCATTGGCCCTCTCCCCCGCACTCGTCGCGGTAGTCAGCACATTTTGGTAGTTTGTGACTACTTTTCGAAATGGGTAATGGTTCAGCCTGTGAGGAATGTCAGTAGTGCTCCCATGTGTGCGATTTTGAAAGACCAATGGTTCCTGAGAAACTCGGTTCCTGAAGTGATAATCACTGACAACGGAAGCAGTTTCATTTCCAAAGAGTTCAAGGAGCTGTTGGATCGTTTCAAAGTTGCCCACTGGCTCAACTCACGATATCACTCACAGGCAAACCCGGTCGAAAGAGTCAACCGAACTATCAATGCTGCTATCAGGACATACGTGAGGGAGGACCAACGCCTTTGGGACACTCGTGTGTCGGAGATCGAGATGGTTTTGATTACCAGTGTTCACTCGTCGACTGGATTCACACCATACTTCATTAATCACGGTCACGAGTACTCTGAAGTTGGCACCGATCATTTACTCACCCGTCTCGATGTAAAGCTGACTTCGGAAGAGATGGAAGAACGACGATCGAAAATGTTTGAGCGAATCTACGACCTTGTCCGCAAAAATCTGGTGAAAGCTCACAATGCTTCCCAACATCGCTATAACTTACGTCACAGAAAATTTTCCAAATCGTTTGTAGACGGCCAGTTGGTGTATCGGAGAAATATGAAACCGTCAAGTGCGGCCCAGAATTACAATGCCAAGTACGGCCAACAATTTCTCCCATGCCGCATCAAGGCAAAAATTGGGTCGTCCTCCTATGAGCTGGAGGATTTGAAGGGCAAAAGTTTAGGGATTTGGCCGGCTGCCCATCTTAAACCTGGTTAGCATCATTTCCGCATTGCAGCTGTACGATTTCGGGAAAAAAAGTATCAAAAAAAAGAAAACTGAATAACTATTTTATTCGCACGTCCAAATAAAACGAAAAGGCAGCTGCACTATCTACCAACACTCAGAGTCCTCCGGTATCCTCCACCGATCTCAAAGCTAACGGTGCAAACTTCGACGTTCAATCTAAAACAAAACAAAAAAACATAATTAGCAACCAAAAATACTTACCAACATCACGAATCATCCTATTTTCCATCACTACATAAACAATCAACATTAGTCAGCTGAGTATGAGTAGCTGTGACAGATCGGATAATAGACAATCTGACGACAGGGTTGTGCTGGGTTACGACGGGGTTACGTTTGCCCGCCGCCAGTTTTAAGTCGACTTTACACTCTAAGTGTGAATGGGTTAATTCTGCGTAACTTCAGCTAGTTTTCTCTCACATGTCGAGAGAGTAAAAGAAGTTCGCAACGAGTTTACCATTTCACAAAAGTAATAGTCTTTCCGACTCTTGAAAAAGAGTCCGGTAAAGCACAAATTTAAATTTAGGGGCCCCTAGCATAATTAAAAGTTAGTGTTTAGTGTTATTTATGGCATGAATGTGAGTGTAAATGAAGAGGAATGAAAGACTAGCAAATTGAATTCTGAGTGAGTGTGTGCGGTATGGTTTCCGTGTAGTGAACGTACTAGTACGACGCGAGTGCAAGAACGGTCTGTGATTGGCAAGTCATTTACGCCATTGTAGATGCCAATACCCAAGTTACCGGAGGGTAGGCTCTACTAGACCGAAAACGTTGTAAATCCCACTCGACTTAGTGTTAGACACTCGTGTTGAAGATAAAGTGCGCATTGTACCACTCTCCGGGCCCAATAGTGAAACGCAGGCCTCCGCTACAAATAGGCCGAGTTGCTGCTTCATCTGGAGTCCCCCGTCGCCATCGTCCGTCAGTTCTTGCATCAACATCGAAGCCCGCCCCGCATCCAGCCAGCTGCAAGTCGACCACCGTCATCACGGCCGCAACGTTGTACCAAGAAGAAGGTTTAGGAGAAAATAAAGCGTATGTACAAAAAAAGTGTTAAATGAATAATTTTCTTCCAATTAGTAGTAATAAAACTAGTGTATGGTCTATATATACAAGTTGTGTCGTCCATTTTGTTTATAGTGTAATCCTTTTTGGTACTTGTTTCCGCTTGATATTACGATTCGCTCAGTGTGGGAAGAAAAGTTCGCCCAGTGTGCATTTCTCCAGGAGACAACCGTGAAACGACCCTAATAGCTGGTGAGTACAGTGTGGCCCCACCACCACAATAAGAACGTTACGAAACCGATACGTAACACAACACAGTATTCTGCGCACAGCCAAACAACATGCTGGATGTCGTGATAGCCGTTCTCACAAACACAATGATTACTTTCAGCAAGCCCTATACGACGGAGATGCGCGTCAAACGAGTAATGGTTGGCCATGATCCTTGACATCGTACGAATAAAGTCCCGGTTCACATCCAACCCCTTAAACCAAGCATTCGTTGATACCTTCGGGATAATGGAATGTAGCCACCGTCCCAGATGCACATTGCTCCATGAAGTTTGCCAATTATCGAGCGTCCTCTGACGAGAGATACTGAAAAATTCATTGAAGCAAATGGGTCTTTCGTAAGTGTCGCCTTCTAATGCGCCCACCTTGGCTAAAGAGTCCGCCTTCTCATTGCCCGCAATAGAACAATGTGACGGGACCCAAACCAAGGTGATCTGGTAAGATTTTTCAGATAAAGCACTCAGATATTCCCGTATTTTCCCCAGGAAATACGGTGAGTGCTTTCCAGGCTTCGCCGCACGGATGGCCTCAATGGAACTGAGACTATCCGAAACGATGAAGTAATGGTCTGAGGGCAGGGTGTCAATGATCCCGAGATTATACTGAATGGCAGCTAATTCTGCGACGTAAATTAAAGCAGGATCATTGAGTTTGAATGAGGCAGCAAGATTTTCGTTGAAGATACCGAAGCCTGTGGACCCGTCGAGAACTGATCCGTCAGTGTAGAACATTTTGGCGCAGTCGACTTGATGGTATTTATTATAGAAAATATTTGGGACCAATATGATGCGGAATTCCACAAATCTCTTCCTTCATGGATGTATCGAAAAATACAGTTGGATCAGAAGTATCTAAGAGATGAGCACGGTTGACGTTATACGTAGATGAATTGATGTTCTGTGCCATGTAATCGAAGTACAAGGACATGAATCAGGTCTGAGAATTAAGCTCGACAAGCCTTTCGCAATTTGCAATCACCAATGGGTTCAGAATATCGCATCGGATGAGCAATCGATATGAGAGGTCTCAGAATCGATTTTTCAGAGAAAGAACTCCCGCCAGCACTTCGAGACTCATCGTCTGGGTCGAGTGCATGCAACCCAAGGCAATACGCAGGCTACTATACTGGATTCGCTCCAGTTTGATGAAGTGTATGTTCGCAGCGGAGCGAAAGCAGAAACATCCGTACTCCATCACTGATAATATCGTTGTTTGGTACAGCCTAATTAGGTCTCCTGGATGGGAACACCACCATGTTCCAGTTATTGTACGGAGAAAGTTGATCCTTTGTTGGCACTTCTGGTTCAGATACCAAATGTGACATCCCCAGGTACCTTTAGAGTCGAACCAGTCCCCGAGATATTTGAATGTTGAAGCCTGAGCAATAGTTTAATCCATTAATTAAAGCTGCAGTTGCGCTGGTTCACGCTTTCTAGAAAATACAACTAGCTCAGTTTTCTCCGTGGAGGGACTCGATACCTAGCTGGAGAGCCCAAGCAGACAAATTGTCCAAGGTATCTTGCAATGGTCCATGCAAGTCGACGGCTTTAGGACCTGTAATAGAGACCACACCGTCATCTGCAAGCTGCCTTAGCGTGCAGGAATTGATAAGACATTCGTCAATGTCATTCATGTAAAAATTGTAGAGGAGAGGGCTTAGACATGAGCCCTGGGGAAGGCCCATGTAGCTAAATCGTGATGTCGATCTTTAATCTTTAAAATTTAATCTTAAATACGTTTATTTAGGCCCAAATGCTGTAGCTTAACGAGGCCGATAATTCATTTTTTTTAATTACATGTCACATGTTAGTGGGGGAAGGGAAAGCCGTATTTAGGGGCGGCTTGCTCCCCTCTTATGTAAGTAAAGGAAAAAGGTAGGAAGTGGGATAAATATTGTGTAATTGGCATCGTCGTTTGCTGATTGATCATTGTGGCGGATATGCACACTTTGTTGTAGTGTTGTAGTTTCCAGCCTGTAATCGCAGGGGCGAGGGGAGGGTCGATATTTCGGATAATTATTGGCACTCCGATGCTGTCATGATGTCCTCTATATCATCTACATGTGAGGTATGTCATGATGTTCTGGACAGATGGTTATCAAGAAGGGTATGCACCGAAGAATCGTGAAGCAATGCCATATTGTAGATACAGGGATAGGTTGGTGAGATTCTACTGTGAATGAGAGAGGGGACAATGTATTAAACTTGGACATCAATAGTTTTCAAAAAGATATAGATAAGAAAAATATAGGGGTGGTCACGGCTTGTCAGGGCGTCCCGGACTGGCAAATAGGGTGATCTACCTCGGGCCCGAAGGGAATCTATTAGTTGGGACCTGGCAACACAGTACTCTGCGCACAGCCAAACAACATGCTGGATGTCGTGGTAGCCGTTCTCACAAACACAATGATTACTTTCAGCAAGCCCTATACGACGGAGATGCGCGTCAAACGAGTAATGGTTGGACATGATCCTTGACATCGTACGAATAAAGTCCCGGTTCACATCCAACCCCTTAAACCAAGCATTCGTTGATACCTTCGGGATAATGGAATGTAGCCACCGTCCCAGATGCCCATTGCTCCATGAGGTTTGCCAACTATCGAGCGTCCTCTGACGAGAGATACTGAAAAATTCATTGAAGCAAATGGGTCTTTCGTAAGTGTCGCCTTCTAATGCGCCCACCTTGGCTAAAGAGTCCGCCTTATCATTGCCCGCAATAGAACAATGTGACGGGACCCAAACCAAGGTAATCTGGTAAGATTTTTCAGATAAAGCACTCAGATATTCCCGTATTTTCCCCAGGAAATACGGTGAGTGCTTTCCAGGCTTCGCCGCACGGATGGCCTCAATGGAACTGAGACTATCCGAAACGATGAAGTAATGGTCTGAGGGCAGGGTGTCAATGATCCCGAGAGTATACTGAATGGCAGCTAATTCTGCGACGTAAATTAAAGCAGGATCATTGAGTTTGAATGAGGCAGCAAGATTTTCGTTGAAGATACCGAAGCCTGTGGACCCGTCGAGAACTGATCCGTCAGTGTAGAACATTTTGGCGCAGTCGACTTGATGGTATTTATTATAGAAAATATTTGGGACCAGTATGATGCGGAATTCCACAAATCTCTTCCTTCATGGATGTATCGAAAAATACAGTTGGATCAGAAGTATCTAAGAGATGAGCACGGTTGACGTTATACGTAGATGAATTGATGTTCTGTGCCATGTAATCGAAGTACAAGGACATGAATCGGGTCTGAGAAGCAAGCTCGACAAGCCTATCGCAATTTGCAATCACCAATGGGTTCAGAATATCGCATCGAATGAGCAATCGATATGAGAGGTCCCAGAATCGATTTTTCAGCGGAAGAACGCCCGCCAGAACTTCGAGACTCATCGTATGGGTCGAGTGCATGCAACCCAAGGCAATACGCAAGCAACGATACTGGATTCGCTCCAGTTTGATGAAGTGTATGTTGGCAGCGAAAGCAGAAACATCCGTACTCCACTCCGACTAGCTCAGTTTTCTCCGTGGAGAACTCGATTCCCAGCTCGAGAGCCCAAGCAGACAAATTGTCCAAGGTATCTTGCAGTGGTCCTTGCAAGTCGACGGCTTTAGGACCTGTAATAGAGACCGCACCGTCATCTGCAAGCTGCCACAGCGTGCAGGAATTGACAAGACATTCGTCAATGTCATTCACGTAAAAATTGTAGAGGAGAGGGCTTAGACATAAGCCCTGGGGAAGGCCCATGTAGCTAAATCGTGATGTCGATAAATCGCCACGCGAGAAATGCATTTGTTTTTCAGACAACAGGTTTGTTTAGCAAAAAGTTATTTAAAATTGGCGAAAGACCATTCTGGTGCAACTTCTCATAAAGAATGTTAATAGAAACTGAATCGAAAGCCGCCTTAATATCCAAGAATACTGATGCCATCTGCTCTTTGTTAGCATATGCCATTTGAATTTCTGTTGAGAGCAACGCAAGGCAATCGTTCGTCCCTTTGCCTTTGCGGAAGCCAAATTGTGTATCTGACAGTAAGCCATTTGTTTCGACCCAATTATCAAGGCGAAACAAGATCATTTTTTCGAATAACTTCCGGATACAGGACAGCATTGCAATCGGACGATACGAATTGTGGTTGGAGGCTGGTTTTCCTGGTTTTTGGATGGCGATGACACTCACCTGTCTCCAGTCATGTGGGACAATGTTACCCTCAAGAAACCTATTAAATAAATTCAACAAGCGGCGTTTGGCAGAGTCTGGCAGATTCTTCAACAAGTTGAATTTGATTCTATCTGGCCCCGGGGCTTTATTGTTACATGATAAGAGAGCAAGTGAGAACTCCACCATCGTAAACGGTGTTTCGTTCGCGGTATTGTAAGGCGACGCGGCGCGGTAGATTTTCTGTGCCGGGGCGGAATCCGGACAAACCTTCTTGGCGAAATCGAATAGCCAACGGTTTGAATATTCCACGCTCTCGTTATTACTGTTTCGGTTTCGCATGCGTCGGGCCGTGCCCCAAAGAGTGCTCATCGATGTTTCTCTTGTTAACCCGTCGACAAACCGGCGCCAGTAACTGCGTTTCTTAGCATTCATTAAATTTTTCATTCGCTTTTCTAATATCGCGTACACTCGATAACTAGCAACTAACCCATCGTTCCGGAAGGTTTTATACGCGGCAGCTTTCTCCGCCTACACGTCTGAGCACTGTTTGTCCCACCACGGGTTGGTAGAACGTTTTTGGGTGTTCACGTCGGGTACTCATTTCGTCTGAGTTTGAATCGCGGTATCGAGAATCGAGTTAGACAAAAACTTATATTCTTCCTCTGGGGGAAGTACCTGTGTTGAATCGATAGTTTTGGATATCTCAGCAGCGTAGCTCTTCCAATCAATGTTTCGTGTGAGGTCATAGGGAACATTGATTGGTGCCGATGGTCTTGAACCAGTGGTGATTGCAATTACAATTGGTAAGTGGTCACTACCGTGGGGATCAGATATTACCTTCCACTTGCAATCTAACCGTAGTGATGTCGAGCATAAAGATATGTCCAGTGCACTTGCTTGCGCAGGTGGTCTAGGAATCCGTGTCATTTCCCCTGTGTTCAGAATTGTCATATTGAAGTTGTCACAAAGGTCTTGAATTGTCGAAGTTTATCGTCGTACAGACAGCCCCACCCCGTACCGTGAGGGTTAAAGTCTCCAAGAAGCAGGCGGAGCGAGGGAAGGTGTTCAATCACGTTGGAGAATCTTCGATATCCCATCATGGCCCTAGGAGGAATGTAAATAGAAGCAATGCAAAGATCTTTGCCTTTGATTGTTGTTTGACAAGCGACAACTGCAATGCCTGGCGTCGAAAGGAGGTTAATTCGATTGAAGGAGTAGCACTTTTTGATCCCTAAAAGTACCCCTCCATATGAGTCTTCTCGATCCAAGCGGATAATGTTAAAATCGTGGAAGTTGAGGTTTATATTAGAAGTTAGCCATGTTTTACATAGGGAAAATATATCACAATGATTGTAATTTAGCAAGTGTTTTAATGAATCAATTTTGGGGATAGTACTTCTGCAGTTCCACTGTAAAACAGTGATCAGATCCGTGATCCCGTCTAATAAGTTAGCCATCGAAGGATACGATCGATGCAAGGAGGGGCCATTGTTCAGTCAACTGTTTAAAAAATGCTCTTACTGTTGGTAGAATAGCAACCAACAAGCTTTTCAGAGGATCGGTAATGTTGAAAGCTGTGAATATCCAGTCCACAATGTCAGAAAATTTAAGGAATCCCGTTTTAGGTTGAGTTTCTGACTGTAAAATTGGAGCACTTGGAATTTTTGGTGCCCTGGGGAGTGCTGGGTACGCCTGGTTGTATCTCAATTTCCCAAAACCAGGAGGTATTATCTTCGGATTTGTACCAGCACTTTCAGTTGATGAATTATTTTTATTTTGTACCCTTGTTTGGGACAACCTAGGGCCCTTACGAGGAAGTTCAGGTGAGTTTTGATTAGGTCTTTTCCTAGAGTTTCCAAGCAGAGCCAAAGAATGCCCCTCGCAAGGGTCGTTAGAGGCGTTATCGTCAATTGGCAAGAGAGCGAATGGGTTTTCGGAGATAAGTGGAACAGCTCTTTTAAGCATTTCTGCGTAAGAGCGTCTGGAGCGATCTTTGGCGGATCGCTTCAGTTTATCCGCGCGAAGTTTGTACGTTGGGCATGTCAAAAGTGCATGCGAATTCTCCCCACAGTAAACACACTTTTCAGCTCCCGTGCAACAGTTATGCTGTTCAACGGTTTATTTTTAGGCAGAAAGTATACCACCCAAGGACCAGCGGATCCATCCTGGTAAACCTTGACTCGGGGGGAGCTGTGAGACATTGGGGGAAAGTGGTGGAAGTGGATCGACCATAACATCATCTGTCTCCGAATCAGATACATGTTCTTCTGAAAGTATTCTTGAAGGACACCACGCAGCTAGCTCACCTTTTTTCGATCTCAGGGTCGGCTACCGTTCTCGGGAGGACTCACTGTACTTACCGCTTTTAAACATTTTTTCAACTCAGGCGAATCAATATAGAAACCATACAACAAAGAAAAGGCTCTCGTAGGAACAAAAAGAAAAGGTTTACAATTTTACAATTTATTTTTGAACGGAGTTTTAGGCGCCTAATTATTAACGTTGGGGCCCTTCGCTGATCCGACACGTGGGTGGGAGAGAGGAGGAATTGAACGTACCTGGGCCCGTTTGGCGGGCCGTCGTTGCTGTCGATGCTGCTTGGCGAACGAGGCAGTGGTTTTGGCGTCAATACTAGCGCAGCGCCGACGCTTCCAGAGTGGGTAGAACTGATGCGCGTGGCCTTTTAGCAATCTGCGCAAGCGTCCGAGATGTTACCGTCGCTTGGTGCTTTCGTTGCTCCACAATGGAGTGACGTACCGTTGTCTAACCCAGGAGCGATTCTCGTCGGCCGTGCGGCGGCGGACTTCGGCGGACGTACCGTGGGTTGATAATTTCACGATGTAGTGGCGGGTTGCCGTCTTAATGGAAACGGACTTCCGAAAAATCGTAGCGGCCAACGGTGAGACACAAGCCGAATTTTGACCGAAAATCACTTCGAGCGGACTGGTGATATCAGGTCCGTATTGATCTCGGTTGGAAACTTCTCGCAGGACTTTATACTTTGCGAACAATGCCGTTTTATAATTTCACTGAACTTACTCGCCTTAGGCTTGCATCCAAACTGACCTACCTCACTCATTATCATTTCCCAAGAACCCTACGATATCCAATTCCTCTTATTCTCTCTCTCTCGTCTTCCTTATCTCTCTCTCCCTTAGCTTTTCCGGAAACAGCGGTTCTGCGGCTAAATTACTGGCACCTAACTCAACTCCACTGCGGTGCCAATCAGTCATGCAGCAACAGATTCGGCGTTAGTAAATTTTGCATTATACAGTTTGCCTATCATTAGTGCGGACTATTTTGCCGTCTTTTGCCGTTGCGGTTTTTCCGGTACAGTCAATAGCTTCAGATTGGTAACGGTTTCGGGATTGAGGAGTTATGACTGGGCCAGAGGGGAACACGTCCTAGGCCCCAACGCCTGGTCTGGACGTTCCGGGGTGGGTACGAAAGACCTCTTTTCAGCCCTCGAGCAATACAGGCAGAATTCCCAAATTTCCCCCAACGACTATCATTTACAATGTTTTTTTTCGCAAATTATCGACGCCTAATTATTGGTTTGAATTTTAACGGGGTTAATGGTAAGTACAAAAACTTATCCTATGTTAAACAAAAATAACAACAAATATATTTTTTCAATTCAATTAACGAACTAACAACAACAATAATAATAGAGAGCCAATAACAAAAAAACTAACAAAAAAGAACAAAATCATAACTTAATACTATAATTGAATTAATGGTGGATGGAATTATATTGTTACGAAACAGCTTAAACTTAGATCGGTAACAATTCTCCCCGTGGTAGGGTAGAAAAATTATCTAATAATTTTTCGTCTATTCTGAAGAAACCATCGCGTATAAATTGTCCTCCGTGTCAGACCTGTGTGCACAGCAGAGCTGGATCAATAGAGATAAATTTAATTGTCTTTTGGCCGCCCCGATCAGACCTGCTACTAAATCGAATTGTTGCATTCTTTTCCTTTTTCATCTTTCCCATTATTTCCTCCCTTTTAAACTACTCCTTTCCATTCCATTTCCTTAGCGGGAACATCTATGTTTCTTCCTTACCAATTTTTATTTATTTTCACCTGTAAGTTTACTACAGGAAACCTACTCCGAAATTTTTTTTATCTCAGTCATCCGTATTCATACACTCTTCCCATTCAATGGACGCGTCCTCCATAACCATTCATACCGTCGTCATTCATTCATCTTCATTCGCATCTAATTTTAGCTATTCCTAACGCATATTCACTTTTAGAGACAAAACGTATAACTGTCTCTCAAAATCCATCACGAAGCATCTGATCGTGATCACTGCCTTTTGTGGCATATAACAAAGGCCATATTGATACGAATTCCTTGGCATTAGAGGTTACAAAATATACTCCTGGAACTATCACATCGAGGTAATTCGAATCGCGAATTCGAATTATGAGTGCTTAGTAAACCTACTATATCGACTTTTATAGCAAAAACCTCCTAACCTGACAGAGAGATGTGAGCAGCTCAACAGTTAGGTGTAAATTACCTGTCAGACGGAGTCAACACATGGCCGTTTGTGTTGCTGTACTGTGTGAATATTTTTAATTTCGACAGCCAGTGAAGTTGGCTTTCCATTTACCAGCTTATTTTTCTATATTCTCAGAGTCGAGTTTAAAGGAGCGAATGGTAAATCACCGAAGGATGTCGCAGATAGGGCGCACTGCGAAGGCAGCCAGAGATGGTGATTCTGAGGCTCCGAAGAGGCATTCATATGGGCCGGCCGTTTTGAGCCCGCGGAGGGATAGACGTTAACTGTGTGAATTTTCCGAAAGTAACACTTGTTTTTGTTTCAGGTTTGGTTGGACTACCTATCTACCATAGCGATCGCGATTTTTGATGCAAGATGTGGTGACAAATATTCGATGTCATTTTGTTATGTAGTGAAAATAGAGAAATAATAAATTACCCTGGTTTCAGATGGGCTGCCGGCCACATCCCCAGGTTCTTACCGTCCATATCCTCCAGCGCGTAGGACGAGGTTCCTATTCTTGCAGTGATTTTCGCAGGAAGGTACATAGGACCGTATTTTGCATTGTACCGTTCTGCGGCGTTGGATTGCTTCATGTTGCACCGATATACAAGCTGACCAACTTGAAGAGGGGTTGCGTACTGTTTATGTCGCAAGTTGTATCGTTTTTCGCCTGAGGCATGGGCTTTTTTAAGATTGGTTTTGACTAAATCATAAATTTGAGCGAAAAGTTGTTGTTTGGATAACACCTGATCCTCAGTGGTTGGCCCATCTTCTCTGGAAAACCACTTATGGTCAGTGCCCTTCGTGAACGCTTCGTGACCATGCACTACGAAATAAGGAGTGCAATCCGTGGCGGAATGTACCGATGTATTGAGAATGATTTCGATTTCCGCAATTTGACTGTCCCAAAGACGCTGGTCTTCTCGCACTTAGGTTCGAATTGCAGCGTTAATCGTTCGATTGACCCTCTCCACCGGGTTGGCTTGAGAGTGGTACTTCGTATTAAGCCAATACCTAATGTTAAATCGTTCTAGAAGTGATTTGAACTGTCGAGATAGAAACACGGATCCGTTATCCGTGATGATTGTCTCCGGCGTAGAATAGCGTAAAAACCAATGGTTTTTTAATGTGTTGCAAAGCGATTCGCTTTCAACCCTGCGTACTGGGGTAAGCATAACCCATTTACTAAAAAGGTCTAACACAACCAGCACATGTTGATTTCCTTTCTTACTTCTTGGAAGAGGACCTATATAATCGGCCGCGATGATTTGCCAGGGGTGGGTGGTTATTCGGGGCTCACCCATAGGAGGAACTACGGCTACATTGGCTGCCTTTACTTCCTTGCAAATAGTGCATCGTTGCATATGGTCCTTTACCTCCCGGGCCATACCTGGCCAATAATATTGTTGTCGTATTCTTGCCAACGTTTTTTCAATGCCCATGTGCATTGACTGATCGTGGCAGTCTTTTACGATAGTCTCTCTGTTCTCAGGTGGGACTACCTGTTTCCACTCAAACCTGTGATCATAAGGGTGGTTTGGGGTGGAGACAAATTTGTATAGGGCGCCATCAAATATTTGAAAGTCAACGTACTCATCGGGTTGATCGGTGACTTTTTGTTTTAGGTCGTTATACCAAGCCGACCTGGGTCGGGTTGAGACTACAGCCACACAACGAGACAACGCATCCGGAACCACATTCTCTTTACCTTTCCAGTGGATAATGGACATATCATAGTGCTGCAGTGTCAGACTCCAGCGCACAGTGGTCGGAAACGCCAAAAACGTGAATTTAATTCACTAGAGACAAACCATCGAATATAATCACAGGGTGTCTTTGGAGGAATTATTCGTATCAATATTCCCCACAATCTGATAACAATTGAAATTATGCATGGCTTACTATGATCGAACTAAAAAAATTAACTTTTTATACTGACGAGATAGAAAGTTGGTGTCTTCGGCAAAGTTTTAGGAATTCTCATAGTGAAGAATTTTGTTGAAGAACTTGAGCTTGTAGAAGTAAAGGTTATCGATTTATAAGACGTTTTCTATGACAACCCCCTTAAATCTAGTTTTTTTTAATATAACTTTTTTCATTGTGACTTTTCGTGCAAACTATGTATAACACAAATGTGTAGGTATCAAAACTACATAATATTGTCGAAGACTGTATGTAAAAATACTCATTTGTTTCAAAGTTATGGAAGATTTTTACATTTTTTACACTAACTTCAACTACGTATAAGAAAAAAAAAAAGTGCAAACCAAAATTCACGAACAGGCACTTTTTCAACTTTCTAAACTATGCACAATAAAGCTAAGAAGGTTTGGTGCGTGGCACTCTAGAACCCTATGAATAGGGTAAGCTTACTTTATCATGTTTTTTGACTTTTTCCATACAAAAATCGGCAAACAAATTTTTTTTCATTTTTTTCCGTGAAATTTAATAAATAATGACATTCTTTTGTAAGCATTATATTCATTATGACATGTCTATTTGAGTATATATTAGTTTGGAATCACCAATGATATTAAAAACTTTACATTTTTGCTCCCACGTTTATAAAATCTGAAATATTCAGGTATAAGTGAAAATAATACTTGTAATTGATCATTGAACCAAAAAAAATTAAAATTGGGGCAACAAAATTAAAAATTTTTTTGTTGCTGATTTTTGTATGGAAAAAGTCAAAAAACATGATAAAGTAAGATAACGCTATTCATAGGGTTCTAGAGTGCCACGTACCAAACCGTCTTAGCTTTATTGTGCATAGTTTAGAGAGTTAAAAAAGTGCCTGTTCGTGAATTTTGGTTTGCACCTTTTTTTCTTATACGTAATTGAAGTTGGTGTAAAAAAATGTAAAAATCTTCCATAACTTTGAAACAAATGAGTATTTTTACATACAGTCTTCGACAATATTATGTAGTTTTGTTACCTTCATATTTGTCTAGAACATAGTTTGCACGAAAAGTCACAATGAAAAAAGTTATATAAAGAAAACTAAATTTAAGGGGGTTGTCATAGAAAACGCCTTATAAATCGATAACCTTTACTCCTACAAGCTCAAGTTCTTCAACAAAATTCTTTACTATAAGCATTCCTAAAACTTTGTAGCAGATCAGAATTTTTCGCTACATGGCCTGTACCAAACAAACCGCAAGCAGTTGGCAAAAGCCCCCTGGCAACCCCATACCATCATATGGAGTTTGACAGCGACCGACATATATGGGGCGTTATAGCTATAAGCGTTTTGCATCTTGTGGGATGATTTAGTATCATATCATTCAGAAAATCGACATTTTGTAACTAAATACAGCTTCTAATAATTCGGTTCAAAATCAATGTTTTGCCTTTCATGACAGTGATGCTGGCTTAGACCTGTGCGCCGCCGCGCCACGCCGCCGCCGCCGGTAATTTTTAACGTACGCCGACGCCGAACGGTAGATCGGCGGCGCGCCGCCGATGCATTTTTCCCGCGCCGACAATTCGCGAACTCTAAAATTGTTGACTCATAATTTTATCCACAAATCTAAGAACATTGTCCTTGGGTCGAATATACGACGTTAACTGATTGATGATTTATCACATCTTGATCATTATTTGGTATTACTGGTCGTCAATTGGATTACAAAATTAAAATAATCTTGATATTTTCTCGAAAACCATTACACGACACTCGTTATATAATTCAAAGATCCATTCTTGCTTCGTCAACTGGTTATGATTGTGAGCATATAAGTTTCAATTCACCATTCGTGTGCGTGAAATGGTCCACAAATTAAAAAAAAACTTCCACTTTCAAGATATATGTGCCTGAAATTTACGATTATGTGCCTGATCCTAATCTTTGCACGTAATCAATTTCACTGGAACGCAGTGTATTATTCATTGATTTTTTAACCGATTCTTAATTCCTAATATGCTACGCACGATTCACCAGTCGAGTTCGTGAAACTGTTCATGATGTAATTCATGAAGTAATTAATTTTCCACATAATCTTATTATACTTACGTAAACAATTACAAGGAACTCATGGATTATTCGCTCTGCTTTTTGGTTTTGAAATTTCTATGTGAGCTATTGTGTACAACTGCTAGCAACCAGTCTCATAGGCACGAGCATTAGATACAAAGACATTACTAGGACCTGTAACCCTATTATTCCTTTGTTAAAATTCAGAGAAATGTTCGGAATTAAATGAAACTGAACAAAATACATTACCTAGCCACAATTCATGTCCGTGAAACAATTTAGAAAACTATAAGACACGTGACTCTGTGTAAAAAATCCAACGGTAAGCTCAAGACTAAAATATCACGATAACACGACGAGAATTTACGAAAATCGTTGCACGTCGTTTAATTCTTGACTGTTTTAGTCAATAAAGTTAATACAAATCAATATTTCATCGAGTTATGAATTAGAATCATAAAAATATTAAACATATTCAGACACAACCACCTACTAAACATTTCAGTATAATGTTTTTTTTACGTGAACTAGTTTTGTGAAAACACAACATTTATTTTCAATACGAGGTTTATTTATAATTGATTGAATCGTCACCTATTTTAATTTTTTTTTTCCCGAAGAATAGTTGAGCAAAGTGATCTTGACTTTTCGCGACGCTGGTGCACAGATGTGGCGATGCAGAGGGTAAGATGTCTAGTCTCATAAATTATTCATCGTGTGATCTAGCCCCACTCAAGAAAGATTTTCAGTGTCAGTTGCACCGGCCCGGTATCACAGACAAATAAGACGTAACAAGAGATGAATTTTCATCACTCGTAGAAAAAACGGTCGATTTCAATTACAAATCGGTGGCGTTAGTGAGATTTTGACACAGAGCTAATTGCGTTACTTAGTTTCCGCACTCACCCGAAAACGTTACGGTCTTTTTAATCTCATGCAAACCAAAACAAACAATATGGGCAGGAAATGAAAAATTCATTCTTGTCGAAGTGTCCAAGGTGGGAGTTGTTCACAACCATTTCTTAAGTTACAACACGATGCCGATCGGTGAGTAAGCACATAACAGGACGTTAGTAATTTAATTGATTCGGTGTATCGAATGTATGCAATGGATTAGAATTCGTTGGTCCCCGGAACTGCTGGAGAAATTGGCGGGGTGCAGGTGCTAGAAAAACTAGAGAACGCTCAGACCATTTTCAATCAGACTTGTTTAGTGATCAGTTTCAACCTAACAGGAGCTAGCACGTCAAGTCGTGGAATGATTATGATTGATAGTAACTGTATATTTAGGTTTCGTCAGGGTGTAGATCTGTATTATTCCAGCAAATCGAGCATACTTTGCACTCAAGATAGAAGCAGACCGTACGTTGTAAGAAAATGTAGTGCCAGAGAATCGTATTCCTTATCATTGGCGATTTTGTACTTACAAGAAGTAAAAGTAAACACCAGCCTGGAAAATGAAGTAATGTGTCTACCTTGAAAGGTGTCCTTACACGATCATTAAAAGTGACATTTCTGCGCAGTAATGCCAATAATAACGCCTCGTGTTAGGGTTCCTGATATCTGCGGGATTCTAAAAGAGCGACGTTAAACAACCCAGGGACAACTTGACAGATAACTCTTGTTTCATATATGCACCACCGATTTGGTGGTGGCGCTAGTATGCCTTCTCTGTATGAGTACCACGAACAACGAAACGAAAAAGTTTCAAGAGAAAAGCGTGTTTCGTTACGTATGTTATGAACGCCGTCAATGCGGCTAGAACAACATTTAGAAAAAGCTTATTCCAAAATGTTAATAAAGAAAACTATTATTAGAGAATAAATTTATCCCTAACTGAAAACCGTCACCAAAGTTACATAAATCTTATTATATATTTAGCTGGAAGTCGTTGTTTTTAACAACCGGCTCTCTTCCCTCCTAAACATGTTTTGGTTTTCTTGTTGTGTGAAGTTTGAAACCGTTAAATCATTGGTGTTTTTTATCTCGAGAAATGTAAATGAAAAACATTTTGGCCAATGAAAGTACATCACCACCATTCGTTTTGAATAGAATTTGTGTTTTATTAGAATTCTAGCAGCAAAAAGAAATGGTAGAAATGGTATAAATGCTTTAATTGATTATTTTCCACAGATATGGAAAATAATAAATGGGATGCGCCTTTTTCAAATTTCGCTCCATTCGAGCCGCCATGACATCACCAAATCACCCCAAAATTTGCTTATGAATTCAATATATGGGAGCTGTCAATTGTCCCCGGGCTTACGGTAAAGAAGACTAAATAGAAACAAAAAACAATGAAACGACAACAACAATTAATTTCCTCAAACAAAACAAAAAATGTTTTACCGTTGCTTAATTTCCCAAATATAGAACAATAAATAATTATTATGGGTTATTGAAATACAGTCGTTACTCTGCATTCTTCAAATTTGTCCATTGCAATCATTATTTCATGCGAGGTCGTGGTATGCGACATCGCCAATTTTTCTATTTCGTTCTTCAAATTTTACAACTGTAAAAATAGTTCCACCTTTCATTTATTATCTTGCATTTGGCAAGCAGGGTGGTCACTATTGGAGCATCAGTTGAAAAAAAAATTGATATGGTTGCGAGAATTACATTTTGTGCAATGTGTTCAACAGATGTCGCTAGTACATCGTGAGCGATGATTTTTTAGATTTTCTTCAAACTGTAACGTTTGTTTGTATGTGTTGTGAAGTCTGTTACAATAGCAACCGAAAATTTGGGAAAGGAATTGTACTGTTAAGAATTTTTTTTAGTTACCTAGGCGTCAATATTCGTCACGCCGACACACGCCGGCGCGCCGCCGCCGATAGGGTCCAACGGCGTGACGCCGCCAACGCCGCCGTCGCCGGCCAAAAATGTCGCTTACGCCGCCGCCGATTAAAAATGCATCGGCGCACACATCTATGCTGGCTGTACAGAGACGTCGTCCTTGACAGGGGGCTGGATGGCAACGAAGGCCGTGTAAAAGTGCCCCAGTCACGGTTGGCGTTAAGAGGCCTCATCGCTACCGAACAGAAACTGTCGCCCTGCGAAAAATTCACAGCTATCAGAAATCGAGCGGGCCTAAATTGTGACCCAAAATAAACCACAAACCAACAAGTTGTTTTCAGGACCAGCCAATTATAAAGTATTATTATTATAAATGAAATTTTCCATTGCCTTACATCCTCCCTCCCCCTTTTCACCCGGCTTGAATAACTATCAATCTTGATGATGCTGTGCGGCGGGGGCACTAGTTTTTATTATAGTGGAAAATTTAGGTTTGCGCGTTTTTCCCAAGTTTTTTAGCTGTGCTGTTTTCAAGGAAGTTGTAGTTGAATTCAAAATAAAATAGTTTATTTCTATTGTCAGAGATGGACCTTCCAACGAAAACTAGTCTGGCTCGCTTGGAATCGAATTGTATGGACCAACCACTGCTTTCACAAAATCTGTTATTTTCAGTAATTGAACATTCTACACAACTAGTCACAACTATTTCCAATCAGCGCAAAAATCGAAGGTTTTCATTCAGTACAATAGCAGATTTTCACTTTTAGAAAAACAGGCAAAATTCTGGTCGAAAATTTTGAAACGGAGCACCTATATCGAAACTTTAGAAAACGTTCGATTTTTGTAAATTGAATCATTACACTAACCTGTCTACAAATCACACAAATAACTTTTTTATTTTGTGCCATTCTTCTTGAAAGCGACGATATTGTTCACAAGTGGCTCACTTACCATCCAACGCTCTTGGCAAGCCACTTCCTGATGCTTGTACTAACAAAATTACAATTACAATTCGATTCTTTGTCAATAAATTGATGGCCTTGAAAAGGGCCTTTTGTTTGGACAGTGTTCGGAATTTACTTGGAGCTGGTGTATATGGTAACAGTTTTGGTGCGGTAGATGCTGCAAACGAATTGCTGCATGCTGATGCTGCAAACGAACTGATCGTGAGCAACAGCATGCTGAGTTTTTATACCTTACTACAGCACAACATAAGCTCGCCTTTTTTGTGTTGTCCTCTATATGTGTTCGTCGTAGCTCCACCCCTTCGTTGGTCGACCTCATATTTTTGATAAAGAACAAAATTGAAATTGTGTTTCCAATACGGAGATTATCGAACACTCAGGGTAAAAAGAGTAATGTAATACGGCACCTTGGTAAAATGCTTGAGAATTGAAACCTTTTTTGAATGCGCCTAGTAAACACGAAACTGTAAACAAACACACAAATGATAACTTTTTATTTTGTGTCATTCTACGTGAAATCTACGATATTATTCACAAGTAGCTCACTTGCCATCGAACGCTCTTGGCAAGCTACTTTCGGATGCTTGTAATAACAAAATTTCAATTCGATTCTTTGTTGATAAATGGCCCGTACCAAACATACCGCTCGTAAGTCCACCGGAGGAAAGCCTCCCCGCAAGCAGTAAGCAACAAAGGCCGTGTAAAAGTGCCCCAGTCACGGTTGGCGTTAAGAAGCCTCATCACTACTGAACAGAAACTGTCGCCCTGCGAGAAATTCACAGCTATCAGCAATCGAGCAGGCCTAAATTGTGACCCAAAATAAACCACAAACCAACAAGTTCTTTTCATGACCAGCCAATTATATTCCAGTAAGATATAACTTAAATTTTCATTTTCCATTGCCTTACAACCTCTTTCCTCCCGGCTTGAATTACTATCAATCTTGATGATGCAGTGTGGCGGGGCACAGGTAGTTTCCATTATAGTGAAAAATTTAGGTTTGTTCGTTTTTCCCAAAAGTTATTTAGCTGTGCTGTTTTCAAGGAAGTTGTAGTTGAATTCAAAATAAAATAGTTTGCTTCTATTGTCAGAGGTGGACCTTCCAACGAAAACTAGTCTGGCTCGCTTGGAATCGAATTGTACGGACCAACCACTGCTTTCACAAAATCCGTTATTTTCAGTAGTTGCACATTCTACAGAATTAGTCACAACTATTTCCAATCAGCGCAAAAATCGAAGGTTTTCATTCAGTACAACAGCAGATTGTCACGTTTAAAAAAACTGGCAGCATTGTGGCCGAAAATTTTGAAACGGAGCACCTATATCGAAACGCTAGAAAACGTTCGTTTTTTGTAAATTGAATCATTACACTAAACTGTCTGCAAATCGGTAAATGCAAATCGGTGAAAGCGACGGTATTGTTCACAAGTGGCTCACTTACCATCCAACGCTCTTGACAAGCCACTTTCTGATGCTTGTAATAACAAAACTTCAATTTCATTCTTTGTCGATAAATTGATGGCCCTGAAAAGGGCCTTTTGTTTGGGCAGTGTTCGAAATTTACTTGGAGACGGCGTGCTTGGCCAACTCGTCTGACAGCAGCAAACGGACGGCGGTTTAAATTTAGCGGGAGATGCTGCAAACGAGCTGCTGCATGCTGATGCTGGAAACGAACTGAGCGTGAGCAACAGCATGCTGAGTTTTTATACCTGACTACAGCACAATGTAAGCTCGTCCTTTTTTGTGTTGTCCTCAATATGTGTTCGTCGTAGCTCCACCCCTTCGTTGGTCGACCACATATTTTTGATAAAGAACAAAATTGAAATTGTGTTTCCACTACGGAGATTGTCGAACACTCAGGGTAAAAAGAGTAATGTAATACGGCACCTTGGTAAAATGCTTGAGAATTGAAACCTTTTTTGAATGCGCCTAGTAAAAATATTTTCCACTTCACTCCAGTTTGTTTCTGACCATATTTGCAATTTGCGTACTGAAATAAATCATAATTTAGGGTTTAACCCAAATAGCTCTCCAGGGAGAAACAGTCCATGAAACAGAAAATGCAAACTTATTCTTTGAAATGATTTTGGTGGCCCTAAAAAGGGCCTTTTTTATAATGATACAAGTGAGTTCTACCTTTTCAACTTCCAAATCCATACAAAGAGCGTCCCTGCCGCTTCAGAGTATAGACGACATTCATTGCGGTTTTGCGCTTGGCGTGTTCAGTGTAGGTCACGGCATCTCGGATGACATTTTCCTGCACACCATCAGCATTCGTAGATTAAATCGGAGATGCATTTTACACCACCACGACGAGCCAGACGCCGAATGGCAGATTTGGTGATTCCCTGGATTTTATCACGAAGAACCTTGCGATGACGCTTGGTACGGGAACGCAAACATGATACCGCTCATTGTACCGTCCGGACGAGCATGTTGCTCGTGTGGTAAGCGAGCACCCACTGATACAAAACAAGCTTGCGTGACCTGTATATATAACATTCCCGTATGTAATGAAACGCTTACATGCTCCTTTTTGACGGCTCTGCGTGGGATATGCTGGCAAATTGCGCATTTTCCTCGCTGTTTCCGAGGGATTTTCTGAAAATCCTTGTTTTAGTTTATTTATAGTAGTCGCAGTAATTCAGAAATTTAATACGAAATACGTGCACAAATTTCCGATCAGATAGTGCAAAATATTGCGATTTCGTCCAGTAGAACGGAAGATATTCGCATTTCAAACCTGGGAAAATTTCTCAACTGAAATTTTTGAAACGGGACCCCATATTGAAACGTTAGAAGTATTCTACTTCAAAACAAAAAGCTTCTTCCGCCTGCTCATTCCAACCTAGCAATTTACTTTTAGTTTTAAGGAGTTCGGTTAGGGGAGCCGTCGTACCGCTGAAATCGGTAATGAACCGACGGTAGTAGTTAGCCATTCCTAGGAACCTACGAAGTTTGGTTATGGTGTTGGGTCTTTCGTATTCAACTATGGGCCGCACTTTTTCTGGATCTGCACGGAGTCCGTCCGTCGACAGCAGGTACCCTAGGAATGGCAACTCGTTTACGCCAAACCGCGATTTCTCTAAGTTTATGGAAAGGTTGGCGGCTGTCAGCCGTCGTGCTACTTCCTGCAGTAACCGTAAGTGCTCTTCGAACGATTCGCTGACGATGATAATGTCATCTAAATAAACAAATACGTTCCGCTCCAACTCACCGTGGCCTAAGATCTGGTCCATTTGCCGGGATAGCGTTGCGGGGCTATTGACCAATCCGAATGGAAGGCTTGTAAATTGGAACATCCCTTTGCCCTG
Organism: Topomyia yanbarensis; assembly: GCF_030247195.1. Taxonomy (NCBI): domain Eukaryota; kingdom Metazoa; phylum Arthropoda; class Insecta; order Diptera; family Culicidae; genus Topomyia; species Topomyia yanbarensis. The sequence continues at coordinate 116,268,440 of NC_080670.1, forward strand.
AATTCTGAAGGCCGTGTACTTCCTGAACCGTCTTTCCAAAGGAATTTGAAGAAATGCCTCCGACAAATCAATGGTACTCAAATACTTTGCTCGAGGCCACTGCCCTAAAATGCGGCCAGGATGGGGTAAAGGGTATGCATCTCTCACGGTGCGTTCATTAATTTTACGCGCGTCGAGGCAGAGGCGAACTTTGCCCGGGGGTTTTATTACTGGTACAACATTTAATGACCAGTCCGAGGAACAACGCTCAATTATCCCTACTCGAAGCAAGCGATCAAGCTCTTCAGCAACTTTTGCTCTAATTTTTGGCGACATGGTGTAGGGGTATTGTCGAACGGGAGGTTTAGATTTCCACTCATCAACAATGTCAATACCATGCTCGATCAAGTGAGTCGTCGGTAAACACTCAGGCACTGCACATTTGAACAATTGCTTAACTTGAGTGAGTGCGTGAATCTCCTCTGGTGAGAGGGGTGTGGATGATTCATCTATTACTAGTTTATATTCATCGGTATGTATAACGGCACATTGTTCAATGTGTGGGTAAATATGGAAACGAGACCACAAAGTCATACCTAGTAAGCAATCTACCACGAGTTCGTCGATTACCAGCGCCGGTACGACTTTTATTTTCCCATCAAATCTAAAGGGAATATAAACTTCTCCTAAGATATTCAGAATGCTCCCGTCTGCAGATCGTAGCTCTAAGTGATCCGTTGGTGTTTTTAATCTAATGTTGGGCAGGCGCTGAAATAGTTTATTACTCATAAGCGTTCGATTACTACCGGAATCGAGTAACCCTTTTATTTTAAGGTGGTGAATATTTACCCACGCATAGGGTCGATTATCATCAAAATTGGATACAGTAATTTGGAGAATCTGAGGGGTCTGTTCCGAATACAGGTCAGATTTGACAGATTCCCAGCCATCTGACGCAGAGTCAGAAGACGGTTAACTTACGCTGATTTTTCGGATGACCGGCGATTTTCGGTCATCTGATGTACGTTTTTTCGACAATAAGGACAGTTTTGTGTGTCGAACCCTTTAAAACCGCAGATGTAGCAGATTAGTCCCTTTAACGACCGGCACTGTTCAATCTGATGCCTGGGTTGGCGACAATTCAAACAAACGTTCGCTGGTGGTGGGGTAAAGCCAGCTGTTAAAAATTCGAGGGTTCTATGCGGCTTCGAGGTTGCCTCTTTCGGGTCTTCAACTCCTGTTTTTTTCTGGTCCAATGGACGTTTTCCTTGGTCGATAACCTGTCTGGAAGGTTGAGAGTTCCCAAAAGTATCAGGTTTGGCCCTAGCTGACTTTTCTGATTCATTTTTATTTTGATATTGATGCTGATGTTTCCCGTTACTAGTGTTGGAATTGGGAAAATTTTTGTTGTTGACGATGTGTACTGATTTTTCAGTACCAAATACCTTCTGGTACATAGAGAAATTTGACGCATCAATGAGATGTCCTGCTTCAACCAGCTGAGGAAGACCTGCCATTGGTTTCCACAAAAGTGCTTTTTTGTAATCCGTACGTAAATTTCTTCTTAGAATGTCTAATTTTTCTTGGTCATTCATCGGGGTAATCATGAACCGAAATATTTTCTCTAAGTCAAAAAAATATTCTTGGAACGTCTCGTTCCGCTGTTGGCGTCTCTGATATATTCGAGACCTCACCAACGTGTCCAGTTCCGGGTGAACAAATGTCTTCCGCAGCTCATGTACTAAATGACGCCAGTTAAGCAACCGATACCCCGAGCGCATGGACATGTACCAGTTGGATGCCAGCCCTCTAAAGAGATGAAAAGCAGAATCGAATAGTTCATCTTCAGAAACCCGCTCAGAGAGTGAGAGTTGTTCAACCATTGATAGAAATTCGTTCAGTTTCATTCCTTGATCAGTACCCGAATACTTCTCAATATTCCATTGAGAAACTGGTAAAGTACGATGGGATGAGGGGGTTGTTCTGTTAGTGGGTGCATTGTTCGGTGGTACTGGGAGCGGAGCTGGTGGAAACTCTGGAGAAGAATGTGGTGGGTAAAAAGAGCTGCTTGTTGAGATTAGATTTGCTGCTCCGGTGTGTTTTGGAGCGGGGTGGAATCCTGTCAAATACTATCGTGAATATGGTGGTTGAAACTGGGAATTTGTCACTGGAAATGGGTTGGGTACATCAGTGTGTGTTGGTGCTAGAGCTGGGTGGGGTGCTGGCGGAAACTCAAATGAAGAGAACGGTGGATAAACTGAGCTCATTGTTGGGTTTAGGCTTGGGGCGCCAGTGTATACTGGCTCTGGGACGAATAGACGTCTATTATGTTGGGTAGCCAAAAACTCGTACTCAGTTTGGGTATCGAACGAATGTTCTATTGGCACTGATGGCTGGTTAATGGACGATAAGCGTACGGTAGTATGGTTTTGTTTTGGACGGGGATCTGGCAGAGAGAACATCGGCTGTGTGACATTGGTATACACGCATGCACTCGATCTCACGACCGGTGTGGTAATCGGTCTCGAGTATTGATTAATTAACGTTGTACTAGTGACATTATTTGGAAATATTTTGGGCATAGTTCCCGTGTGCACATCTGTCCGGGGAACAACCAATGGGTTCTCTGGATATTTTACTAACTGGTTTTGGGAAGTTTGAATGCTGGGGGGTCGATTGTCTTTGAGCGAAATTTCCCCTGGCCAGTTTATATTCTGCCCTAAGATTTGTAAGTAGGGGTTGGCCCACTACTCGGGTTCTTGTTTGCCCGGCGTACCCTTCTTTTCTGGGCGGCCTAGGTGCTCCTACCGGAATTTCGGATTTTCCTATAATAACAAACAAACAAGCTTGTTGATTGCTGAGTGAACATCGATTTTTTCCCGTTTCGCTTTGTGCTGTGATGATGCACACGTCGATTCTTATAATGGTTTGTTCATCCTCAGCTATCTGTTCATGCGATGAATACAATGTCTGATGAGTGGCGTTGTTGAGTAAAGGCTGGCACAATCTAGCTTAGAATTGCTCACACAGCATTTCGTTCGATGGATGAAGTAAATTCTCCCGAATGCCACGCTCACTGAATCTGGAGGCAGCATTTTCATGCGAATGCGATTTTCGCCACTCGTGAGAATTTTTTTTTGAAAGAATGTGTGTTGCGTTTGGCTGCAGGATGAAGAGTCAGTGGATAAAAAGGCTACCAGATGCATAGCGTGTGCAGATGCACAGTGATTTGGATTGAAATTATCGCGCATCCAATGATGTGTATCTATTGCTACTAGGATTCGTCGCGGTGCGGATGTGGGCGGTAAATGGATTGTCCGCACCGCAACCGCAAAAAAATAATAAAACCGCACCGCTTACCGCAACCGCACTTTATTTACCGCACCGCACCGCGCGGTAATGCGGTAAAATTTTTATATTTTTAAAAATGGTGTTGGAAATTGTACATTTGTGTAACCATATATAATAAAATGTTATTCTTATTCACACGAAATTTAACTTTAAGAGACTCCTCAGAATGTAATGTTTATGAAAAAATCTATTTTTGCATTTTCTATTAATAAAATTTCATACATTTTAAGGCAAACATTATACATTCAAAAACGTTCTACTGCAGTAATAGGAAAACTTTTATTTTAGCAACCCTTCAGTTAATTGAAAAATGTGGAAAAAAAATGTAATAGGAAATGAAGTTGCATTTTCACATTTTCAATGTTTTTGACATATGAAAATGAAATGGATGATTTTCGCATTTACGTAGTAAACCACCTTTCATTCTTAACGGAATTTCACCAAAAAAAAAATTTAAAGTCGAAATACCAGTACTTCTATATAGTAGCGCATATATTCCAATACAGTGAAATAAAAACATATTGTATTTCATTAATAAGAACGACGCCATATTTGACGAAAAAAAAATTGCCTATACATTACATCTAAAGCTAAGTATGCACCTCTTGCGAAATGAAATTTCCTATACAAAACCTATGCATAAAAAACGTCGCGAAATGTTCGCGAAAAAAAATTTCGTTTCCATTTCGTAAGCGGTACGCAGCTCTCGCGAAAACGATAACGAAAAATGAAGTTAGCTGAGACACGGTTCGACAAACGATAAGTTTCATAATAGTTCCGCGAGACAGCGCTGCTTTCTATGCGCTGTCACCAAGGCAAACTTTTTCCTTGCGAAATAATGGTCAGCGGTATTATTTCGCACGGAGGCTCGCGAAATTTTGACAGGTTGCAATGAAAAAATATAAGAAAACACAAGATTGGCAATTTTTTGTATTTTTTTCATCGCAACCTGTCAAAATTTCGTGGTTTAGAAATTCAATATTTCGAATTTGAATGGTAAGTTTAAAAATATTACTGGAAGTGATTGTTTCTAGTTTTAAACAATTAAATTTAAATAATTAATATTATTTGCAGCACACCCAAACAAAGCAAATCAGCTCAACTAATCTTGTCTCAACATCCTGGATCTGGCAATCAGCCAACCAACATTAAATCGATACAACCGCAGCAGTACCAACTACTCTAAATCCAGCAACAGCCCCTCAAAAAAGGACCACATAGCAATTACTGCTCAAACGAACAACAGGAGTTTACGAATGATGGACACATCGGAAAACATTTCATCGGCACATTCTGCCTTAAAACATGTCTGCCACTATTTTTGAAAATATCACTGCCTACACAGTGCTCGTGATTCCATTCCAGCAGCAGCAAGCAATCACTATTCGAGTGCTTATCGCCAACATTTCACAGCAAGCTCAGCAGCAGAACCACCTTCAACCACAACATCAGAAAATTAAGATTTCTTCCAGACCATGACCATCATCCTAAAGGTCGGTAGCAATAACGTTCAACCGACGGTACAACCTGGTCAGCAACCGCAATTAGTGCAATAGATCCAACCCAAATGTAGATTTACCAACTGCAAAAAAGATAGCAACAGCACATTCAAACACAGTAGCAGCAGCATACTATACTGTACCATGCGGTGTGCAGGAGGACTTTTTTATTCAGTTGGTGCGGCAAGGTGAGACATTTTTATTACCTTTTTTATTTCGAAAGGATCAGTACCGTGTTTAGTACATTGTAATGTAATACCCTATTCTTCTTTAAAAAGCTCGAGTTCACTCATTTACGGATATTTTTTTATTATGATTTTTTTCAGATCGAACACCAACAACATAATATCATGGTAATCACCCAGCAAGAGAACGCAGTGATAATGGGCCAACAGAAAACACAACATCAAGATGCTCGGAAAGGACTTTCTCTTTCGGTATGTATTTACCAGTAGCATCCCTCCTCCAAACATTCCTTTGTATATCTAAATATCCTTATCAATTCACAGAACAAACATAATGGCACGTCATCTTCAATCGGCTAACCGTTTGGAATAAGCGCTCATCATCGGTTTCATGGCAGGGAAGTGAGCAGGCAAAAGAAGGCATCGTTTTTTCCGCAAGGTCGCTCTGGTCAAAATTTCAGCGAATTGCAAGGAATAAACCACCCGAGGGACAGTACCCGTGCTGATTCAGGACGATTTCCCATACTTTGTACCTTGCTATTGAATTTTAATACCCGATCGAAACGATGGCAAGCGCTGCCGATAACTGGGTCAAAAAGACGACGGATCAAGAAATTTCTGCACTCGGTGTGTTTTTTTTGTTATAACCTATTTTTGAAGCGATCATTGGGATGGGATTTGAATTTTTCTTTTCAATACAAATAGGTTAGCGAACTGAGTACATATCATCAAGGATAAGGATTCAGAGCCGGCGGCTGGCAGTCCAGAGAAAGAGAATGCGGAAAAACCTAGTCCACCGGCAGTAGAACTAAAGCTGCACCTGATGTTTGGAGTTCGGTAGCTACAGAAATTCTGACTCTAGCAGCTCCTGAAGAAAAACAAGCTGCAAGAGAAAATGGAGAAACACCTTCCTCCGCGGAAGATGCCGAGGCATTCAAGTAAGTCGAAATCTGCAGAAAATTTTGATTAGGACATAAGGAACATTGACAGCCTCTCTTTGTTTACTTTCTCTTTCGATTATGACGTCACTATAACACTTTGCACTAATTTTCCAGTACATAGCCGATGGTTTTACTAAAATATTAGGTAAAGAGTTGAGTACTAAATATTGAAACGACCGAGTAACAAACAGAAGAGAAAGACCCCAAAGAGAATCTCATTGTTGCTTACGTCCTATTCTAAATTTTCTCCCGAAATATTTAGTATCAGCTTTAAAATTATCCATGACTAATCTTTTAGCCCGGCGGATGCAAGTTTGCTAATGAAAGATGTTCACTAAGGTCTAGTAGAATCAAAGCTGGATCTGAAGGTGCAGCGGAAGGATTCTTCTTCGCCGGTTGGTTGGTTAAAACTTTCGAAGTTTTGCACGTGAAGCCGGGATTACTTCAGGGAGTCTATGCGATGGGTTTCAACGCCCTTCCAAGATTCAGGAGATGGCTCTGTTGGCCGGTCCGCCACGGAATATAATCGCCCAGAGTCAGTCGGGAACAGGAAAAACCGCTGCCTTTGTGCTGGCAATGCACAGTTGAGTCCATCAGTTAAAAAAACTATCTGCAGGTGATTTGCCTTTCCCCCACGTATGAGCTGGCAATTCAGAAGGGGGAAGTAGCTGCCAAAATGGCAAAGTTTTGTCCGGAAATCAAACTTCCTTACGCCGTTCGCGGTGAGGAGACCGTCAAAGGGGCGAAGCTGACTAATCATATCATCATCGGAACACCCGGCAAGCTAATTGACTGGGGTATAAAGTTCAGGACGTACGACCTAGTTTTTCCTTTTTGTACTGGACGAGGCGGGTGTTATGGTCGGTGTTCTTCTTGGCCACGTACGAGCGCGAGGTGATGGAGTTTGCCGAGTACATCGTACTCAATCCGATCGTCATACGGCAGGCGCGGGAGCAAGAATCACTCGATAACATCAAACAGTACTACGTCAGTTCCGCAACCAGGACGAGAAATTGTGTGATTACCGTCGGACAAGCGATCATTTTCTGTCATATGATGTATAGGACAGTTGTAAACGTCCAAGTAAACTTATTTTCAGAACTGTTAATCGATCGAAACAGGTACAAAAAACGGCCGGTTGGTTGACCTGCAGGATGTCCCAGGATGGTCACTCGGTAGCGGTACTGTCCGGTAATCTAACGGTGGAGCAACGGTTGGAACGAACGTTTTGTCCAGGGGTAAGTTCCACCACTTGATTCTGGCTACAGCACCAGGTTACGGAGAGATTCTTTCGTCTTAGGTATCGACGTCGAACAGGTGACCATTGTCGTCAACTTCGACCTGCCGATGGATTAGCAGGGACGAGCCGATTGCGAAACGCATCTACATCGAATTAGACGCACCGGTAGATTCGGTAAGTGTGACTCATTCTTGTGATCCTATAGATTGTATTTCTTCCCACTTCTTTAACAGAACGGAATCACCATCAACCTAGTGGGCAGTGATCGAAGCATGATGATTTGCAGATCAATCAAAAAACACTTCCGGAAAAAGATTCAGTTGCTAGACGCGGAGAACTCGGACGAAATTGAAAAGATCGCACCGTAAAGTGTTTTCGACCAGCTACTGGTCATACTTGTTTTGATTCTGAATTTATAATTTTATATTTTTTTAATTTACAAATGTAACCAACAGGGTATCGCAAGCTAATAAATTTACAATTACAATTACAATCTCTACCCAGTTCTATCCAAACATTTGAAAAGGGCCTAACCACAAAATGTAACAAATTGAAATTTCTTGTTTTCCATTAACAAATATCTACCCGAGCACGTACATAACGCAATATTTGATTATGAAGAATTTTGATAGCGATTTTACAACAATTTATAAAAGGGCCTAATTGATTTTTATGACCGAACTGATTATGAAAAGACCTAACTGATTGAAAAGTGCCTAACTAGCAGGGATGCCAAAGGTACCGGTAAACTACATTTTTTCGGTATATTTACATTTGTACAAGCCGTACAGCCCGCTACAGCGACGCATCACTGCAGCTCTTGCCAGAACAGTAGCCAAACCGAGTACATTTTCCCGTACAGCAGTAGAATAAATTTTTGTTTTGCTACTGTACTCCGACTGCTCAGTGAGAGTGTGGCGTAGTAAAGTTTGTTCTTTCGCTTTGTACGCTTTTCTCTGCATAGTCAAAGGGAGAGGCCCGCACACGAAAGCTTTAATGCCGGTCGTGGTGTAATCGAACCGCATTCATTGTCTTGGTTTTTTATCAAAAATATTGAATAGATTAAAAGTATTAAAAAGTGTAAAATAAGGAAAGAGAAGCTGTACTGCTCGCGTCTGGTGTCTGTACTGGGGGCAGTATTTTTTTGTCATGTTACTGCTTTGCTTACAGACTGCCGTACAGCGCTGAGCGTCCTGCACTAGCGAACGGCAGTAGCGTCAAAAGAGAAATGAGAAGGTAGGCAGAAAAATTACAGCCGCAGAAAAGGTAGGCGTTTTGCATCATTGCTAACTAGCAATACACTCGTTTTAAATGGATTATAACGTATTATTGGATTATGACTGATTGTAAAAGGCTTATAACATCTTTTCCATAATTTACATACAGGGTCAATTTGACCATCAAATTAGAATTCAGTTAATTCGTCTAACTTTCGGTGTAATATCAGACTTGAACAGCATTTTTTGTGTGAGGTATTCTGCCGCTAGAAGCAAAACTGTCCCATGTTCTATGGGAATCCCTATACACATGGGACAATTATGCTTCTGGCGGCTACAAGTAGTAGCAATATGCGCAATTCCTTAAACCTCTCTAGTGTTTCATGCAATAAGAATTACCACGAATTACTTATGGCAATAAATTTCAATTACGATTCTCACAATTGTTATACCAAAAATAGGTTTGTATCCGTACTGATTATTGGTAGCATTCCCTGAGACTTCCGGAACCTTTAGTAGTAGCCATTGTTATCATAATCGATTTTTAACGTAGTTTAAAGCCTAGGGTTTGGTTCGACCTGAAACCGGTTGAGTCGGAGTCGGTTGTTATATTTGCGTTATATTTCCGGATTCCGAAACGTGTTTCGAAAGGTAGTTTCCCCGAGACTTGTGAAAGCGGTAAAGGCGGCCAAGGCAATCAGATTTGCTTCTTAATGGTCAAACGCCGATTTAGACTTACGATTCGGACAATTACAATAGATTTGGTTTGAGCGAATTTCGATCATTTCCCTGAGTCTTCTAGAACCGGTAGAAGCAGCCAATTTAGATAGAAAATGGCCAGCCAATGATTTAAATTTCCGATTGCAGGAATTGTGCTGTCTAAATTGGTCAGACTGAACTTCCCCGAGACATCCGGAACCGTCACAAATAAGCATTATGATTAATCATTCTCGAAATATGATTCACGCTGAGTACGTCACTTCCCTGAGAGCTTCATGAATGGCAAATAGGTTTACAATTGTTACCGATTTCATACACATCCGTGATGAATTAATAAAATACATCATTTAAAACATTTAAATGACAACAGAAATATAAAAAAGAAATAAACAAACAACAGCTGATGTCGTTTTCCAGTTATCAAAAGCGACATCTAACAGCAAACACACAGACTAGTTTTCGCGAGCAAATGTCAAAATTCCGCACGGAAGAAGGAAAAATATTTCGCGACCTCATTTCGCAAGAGGTGCATACTAAGCTTAATCAGGAGTCCGGTCTCAACCGGCACAGAATTATTGAACATTAGAAAAACTGCAAAAAATGTATGATTTGTAGCATACAGCAGAAATGATTTTTAAAAATAGGGGGTTTTACGGACAAAATATCCCAAAACTCTAACTTCCGCATTCTTCAAGAAACAGATGTATTATCATTTAAAAACTAAGATTGCTCCCTTTAAAAATGAATGAAGTGTAATTTTCTGAATGCTAGTTCGAAAGTTCTAGCATTTAATATATTTTCCTCTAATATTTTGCCAGTAAAAACTTCAATTGAAGTGAACGGGAGTCAAACTATGTGGTATTTGGCAACAAAAGCTTCAAAAAAGCTACAAAATAGTCTTGACTGAAAAATATATTTGGAAGAAAATTATAGTAAATTTGAATGGAAGTACGCGAAAAAAAGTTATGTAGCATTATGCTATATTTCACCCTAAGGAGGAAAATTTGGTAAACACCAAAATTTCTCACTAGGGTGAAAATTTGTTGGTCAAACCAGTCTTTGCACTTGAGGGCACAAATCCTTATTTCTTACACAGTTGCGTTTTGGCTTCGCCTCATCAGAAACCGACACTAACTTTTTGTCGGAATAGATTAGCGCCGGCTTGACGCAAATCCATTAAAACTAAAACACACTATTAGCCGTAAGCACAAAGCCGTACTAACTGTTTTTGGTATGGACGGTCATCGATTTTTTTCGGTGAAAATTAAAACAAACTGCATTTTACCGGACGTTTGATCTAATTGTTTTTAAACCGGACTAACTTTTAAACCGGTCCAAAATATTTGGTAAGCTTTAATCAAACGATGCTGTCATTTATATGGCTGCGTTCTGATCTGCGTTACACGTCAATGTTAAAAAAACAACAAATTCAAGTTAAAGAAAATGAGTAAAGTCATTCCGATATTTTCTTGCAGTAAAATAGCTTTTCTTCGTCAAATATCTCGTTCCATAGGGTATGAGAACAATTTTGTAAACTTGTTGCCGATATGTTTCTGAACATAGAACTTTAACGTGTTGGATAGTTGAAAGTTGGCCGATGATGTGCAGTACTTTGTAGTGACATAATATACACAAAAGAAAATAAATTGATATACGTATGCATGTTTTATTCAGTTTGAATAGGCGCTCGTCGAGTTAGAGGTGGCTAAACCATCGGTTGTAATTGGTGCCATGATAGTTATTTCTCGACAAAAATATGATTACTGCTTAAAAGCCAACTGTCAAAATTCTCTTTGAAAGGAAATTCCGGACAAACCGTCGCTGGATAAACACAGTTCATAGCAGTTAATGGAAGAGAAAATTTTTCTCTTTTGTTTACTGTCAACATCTGTGATTGGCGAGTAACGGTTTGTCCGGAATTCCATTTCAAGGAGAATTTTGACAGTTGGCTTTTAAGCCGGAATTATATGTTTGTCGAGATTTCATACTTTGATTAAAAAATTGGTTAAAATATTTCAATTTGAATTTAAAATGAACTGTGAGTGTCATTCTAATTGAATATGATACCTATCGACGTGGGGGAGAACATTTATTTTCGTTTCAAGTGAATTTTCACAAGTTTGGAATAAAATTATACACGTTTTTCAGCGAGGTTTAAATAAAAAGTAAACAAAGATCAAACAGAAAATTAAACTTTGACAGAATGATCATTTATATTCACGAGCGTTATATTTATGTTTTTTTTGCACTGTGGCTGGCAGAATATAGATATATTTCTATAAGGCATCAATGCAAATTGGAACGATTTATGCCAAAAATCGAAATTTATATATATATATATATATATATATATATATATATATATATATATATATATATATATATATATATATATATATATATATATATATATATATATATATATATATATATATATATATATATATATATATATATATATATATATATATATATATATATATATATATATATATATATATATATATATATATTTATTCAAATCGTTTATTTGATAAGGCACGTTGCGTTAGCTTAAAGGTGTAGTCAAAGTACAGGGACATGAAACGGGTCTGAGAATTGAGCTCAACAAGCCTTTCGAAATTTTCAATCACGACCGGGTTCAAGATATCGCATCGAATGAGCAATCGATATGAGAGTTCCCAAAATCGATTTTTCAACGGGAGAACGCCCGACAGCACTTCGAGACTCATCGTATGGGTCGACTGCATGCACCCTAAGGCGATACGCAAACAACGATACTGAATTCTTTCGAGTTTGATGAAATGTATGTTCGCGGCGGAGCGAAAGCAGAAGCATCCGTATTCCATTACCGACAGTATCGTTGTTTGATACAACCTAATTAGGTCTCCTGGGTGGGCACCCCACCATGTTCCGGTTATTGTACGAAGAAAGTTGATCCTTTGCTGGCATTTCTGTTTCAGATACCGAATATGGCATCCCCAAGTACCTTTCGAGTCGAACCAGACCCCTAGATATTTTATTGTGAAGACCTGAGCGATAGTTTGACCCATTAATAGAAGCTGTAGTTGTGCTGGTTCACGCTTCCTTGAAAATACAACTAGCTCAGTTTTCTCCGTGGAGAATTCGATACCCAGCTTAATAGCCCAAGCAGACAAATTGTCCAAGGTATTCTGTAATGGTCCTTGTAGATCGACAGCTTTGGGTCCCGTAACAGACACCACGCCATCGTCTGCAAGTTGCCTTAACGTGCAGGAATTGTCAAGACATTCATCAATGTCGTTAACGTAGAAATTGTATAACAGGGGGCTTAGACATGAGCCCTGGGGAAGGCCCATGTAGCTAAATCGTGATGTCGATAAGTCACCATGCGAAAAATGCATGTGCTTTTCCGACAACAGGTTTAGTAAAAAGTTGTTTAATGTTGCTGAAAGACCATGCTGGTGCAGCTTCTCTGAAAGAATGTTGATCGAAACTGAATCAAAATCCCCCTTAATATCTAGGAACACTGATGCCATCTGCTCTTTGCTAGCATAGGCCATTTGAATTTCGGTTGAGAGCAACGCAAGACAATCGTTCGTTCCTTTGCCTTTGCGAAAGCCAAATTGTGTATTTGACAGTAAGCCATTTGCTTCGACCCAATTGTCGAGGCGCGATAGGATCATTTTCTCGAACAACTTTCGGATACAGGATAGCATTGCGATCGGACGATACGAATTGTGGTCGGAGGCTGGTTTTCCTGGTTTTTGGATGGCGATGACCTTCACTTGTCTCCAATCGAGTGGGACAATGTTAGCCTCGAGAAACTTATTAAATAAGTTCAACAAGCGTCTCTTGGCAGAGTCAGGCAGATTCTTCAACAAGTTGAATTTGATTCTGTCTGGCCCCGGAGCTTTATTGTTACACGACAAGAGAGCAAGTGAGAACTCCACCATCGAAAAAGGTGTTTCGTTCGCGCTATCGTGAGGAGACGCGGCGCGGTAAATCTTCTGTGCCGGGGCGGAATCCGGACAAACCTTCTTGGCGAAATCGAATATCCAACGGTTTGAATATTCGGCACTCTCGTTAGTACTGTTTCGGTTTCGCAAACGCCGGGCCGTGCCCCAAAGAGTGCTCATCGATATTTCTCTCGTTAGTCCGTCAACGAACCGGCGCCAGTAACTACGTTTCTTGGCTTTAATCAAACTCTTCATTCGCGTTTCTAACGTCGCATATTGTCGATAGCTAGCGGGTAACCCGTCGTCCCGGAAGGTCTTATACGCGGCGGCCTTCTCCGCGTACACGTCTGAGCACTCTTTGTCCCACCACGGATTAGGAGAGCGTTTTTGTATGTTCGCGCCGGGTACTGGCTTAGTCTGAGCTTGATTCGCGCTGTCGAGAATCAAGCCAACCAAAAAGCTGTACTCTTCCTCCGGAGGAAGTTCTTGGGTAGATTCGATGTTGTCGGATATCGCGGCAGCATAGCTCTTCCAATCGATATTTCGTGTGAGGTCATACGAAATATTGATTGATTTTAATGGCCTTGAACCGTTAATGATTGAGACTACAATCGGCAGATGGTCGCTGCCGTGGGGATCAGGAATTACCTTCCACGTGCAACTTAACCGCAGCGATGTTGAGCAAAGGGACAAGTCTAAGGCGCTCGGGCGCGCTGGAGAAGCAGGAATCCGTGTCATTTCACCCGTGTTTAAAATTGTCAAATTGAAGTTATCGCAAAGATCCTGAATTAAGGAAGACCGGTTATCATCATAGAGGCAACCCCATGCTGTACCGTGAGAGTTTAAGTCTCCAAAAACTAGTCGCGATCCCCAAAAGCACTCCTCCATAGGGGGTGTCTCGATCCAGGCGAATAATATTAAAGTCGTGGAAGTTGAGATCTATGTCGGAAGTTAACCAAGTTTCACATAATGCAAATGCATCGCAACTCAAATTATTTATTAAAATTTTGAAGGAATCGATTTTCGGGTTGATACTTCTGCAATTCCACTGTAGAACAGTGATCAAATCCGTGACCTCGTTCGATGAGTTAGCCATCGAAGGATACAATCGCTGAGAGGAGGGGCCATTTAGCAGTCAACTGCTTCAAAAATGTTCTCACTGTAGGGAGAAAAGCTAACATAAGACTTTTAATAGGATCAGTAATATTGAAAGTTTTTATTATCCAGTCCACTATGTCCGAGAGTTTTATAATTCCAGTGCTGTGATTACTCTCGAACTGAAACAAAGGAACACTTTGGATTTTTGATGTTCCTGGAAGTGCTGGGAACTCCTTCTCTGAGGTTAATCCTCCGAGACCAGGAGCTAATTGCTTCGGTTTGGTTGCAACACTTCCAATAGATGTGACTTTCGGAGCCCCGTCAAGGGACACCTTCTGGCCTTTACAAGGAACTTTACGAGAGTCCTCCTCTTCCTATAAATTCTAGGCACCCTAGTAGATATTCCCTCTTGTGGGTTACCAGCCTCGCCCTCGTCAGGAGGCAAGTGAGTATAGATGTTTGCTGAGGATGGTGGCGTAGCATTCTTTAACATTTCTGCGAAAGAATGTTTGGATCGTCCCGCAAGGGAACGTTTCAGTTTATCCCCGCGTAGTTTGTACGCGGGACATGCCGAGATATCATGCAGACTCTCCGCATAGTAAGGACACTTTTCGGCTTGCTTACTGCACGAATCATCTAGATGATTCTCCCCGCATTTTCCACAGCGGGCCTTATTGCTACAATGGGTGGCTGTGTGACCCAGTTGTTTACACTTTGTGCAATTCATGACCCGCGGCACAAACAGACGCACAGGCAGATGAACCTTGTGCAAAAGGAAAGCGAAGGTCACCCGATAAGAGTTTGATTGGGGGTACGTTTTTGAACCATCCCCCGCAACTACTACTGAGTGCAAACGTTTGCACTCAAGTATTTTCACTGGCTGAAGTAAGCGGTCTCTGAAACGGCCAACCCCGTACTTCAGCAGATCCTCGCACGTCAAACTCTCATCGGGTACGACGCCTTCGGATTGTACTTTTACAGCTGGAACATACACGTTATAATCCCGCGTAAAGTGCTCACAGCAAGCAATATCGTTTGCCTGCTTTGAGTTGACTAGCAACACCCTTATCTTG
Organism: Topomyia yanbarensis; assembly: GCF_030247195.1. Taxonomy (NCBI): domain Eukaryota; kingdom Metazoa; phylum Arthropoda; class Insecta; order Diptera; family Culicidae; genus Topomyia; species Topomyia yanbarensis. Next base: position 116,283,681 of record NC_080670.1, read on the forward strand.
TCTGAGCGGACCTTTGAAATTTCGGTCACAGCCGAGAACCGTTCCGTCAGGTCTCTAGAAATCTGAAGAAGATTCAGTGATTTAGTCTTGGGCCGAAAGAAGACCACAAATGGACCAGTTGAGAGTTCTGGATAGCATTTGGGCCGGGGGGAGCCTTAGAAGTTGAACCCGATTCAACTTCCATTTGACCGTCCGGAGAGGGAACCATAGAAAACGTCAACGCACGGGGTCAGCGCCCGCGCAGACGGAAGAAAACAATAAATGTGTTACAAATGACAAAAACCACTTAGCTTTAAACTGGTGTCCAACGACGAACCGATCCAGCTTATACAGCTGGCTATTGTTTAATCCTCACACGCGAACAAAAGACTGAGGACCGAACCGAACTGGCAAAATAACCTTGAATGCGGATTAACACTATTCTTTATCGCCTCACACAGCACTACGGACTAGAAAAAAAACAACCTCTGTCTCGATGGAGAGCTCGAAAACGATATATATATATATATATATATATATATATATATATATATATATATATATATATATATATATATATATATATATATATATATATATATATATATATATATATATATATATATATATATATATATATATATATATATATATATATATATATATATATATATATATATATATATATATATATATATATATATATATATATATATATATATATATATATATATATATATATATATATATATATATATATATATATATATATATATATATATATATATATATATATATATATATATATATATATATATATATATATATATTGATCACCGTTGTGTTCACAATAAATTTCAAAACATTTTGTATTCAGAAGCTTTATGTGATTTTATTCTTATTGTAACATTGAACATATTTAAAATCAATTATTTACTATTAGCTTAAGGTATTTGTGAAGCTAATTTCTAAGCTGTTAACATTCTGATTCAATTTGCTAACGACCAGTGTAAGTAAATTCATAAAATATTGCATTTTACGATCTATATCCAATTGTCATTTGTTTGGATCTATCCCCTAAAACAATAATTTTCTTCCGTTATTTACTTTCTTTGATGTGTGATACAATAGATATAGGGTGACCATATGAGGCGAGTAAAAAACCAGGACAGTCGAAAGGGGACTGCCTCCCCCCGTTACCTATCAATCGACTGTACTTTCTCCACAGGTTTTCGGCAGTTACAAAGATCTTGGGTCGGCCAGGCAGAGCTTCGGCAGTAAAAAAGTTCTGTGTGTCTGAATGGAAGAGCTCTACCAGAAATGTGGGAATTCGATCACCGTGCTTTTTAGGATTAATACACACACACGCGAAGTTCTTGCTACACCACCACCAGCAAAAGTTTCATGCTGTTGTTGGAGAAATCGGAAATCCTGAATTGAGCAAATGAGACGAATTATTGTGAGATCGTCTGTGCAGGAACAGGTGAGAAGTTTTCAGCACTTAATACACGTCATTGAAGCAAATCAGAAACATCAACGGTCGCAAGTAGCTTCCCTGCGCTATATCTGGCAATCTCGAATGACAACCATTGGTAAGCAGTATCACAGTGATCGGACACGCTGTGCGTAGATTCTTTTGTTCCAGCATTCGTTGGTGGCAGAGTTGCAACTCCGGTTGTTGGTGATTTAGTTAATGTTGTTGGGTTTGCTCGCAGTTGATGTTGTTTCATTAGAGGCTTTCACACATGGTTTGGCACATAGGGATCTGTCCTTCATATGTGCACAGCGTGATTTGAGATTTGCTTCTCACGATACGAACACCATTGGATATACCTGGAAAAAAGTTTCTCCAGGTTTCAAACTTTCACCGTTACGTACTTCGACATCAATAGTGAATTTATTGGTTGTACGCGGGGATAGATCGTGCAGACTCACACCAGTCTTATCTTCGTCAATATAAACGGGTATCTTGATTCTAACATTAACATGCGTAACGACGTGTTGCATGTTGTTTCCCATAGCCAAACTTTTCGCCATGGCCAAAGTTTCAAATGCTATCAGCACCGCATTACGAGTATGTGCCTTTATTAATTGTTCCACTTCGCGCACACAAGGGCGGATTGGACAAACGACCACTGTATTGGATCGAAGATTGTTCACATTTTGCTGCTGATTTTTAAATAAACGATCGATACCGCATCAATGAAAATAACGGTGCAACACTGGCTTGGGACAACTATTATTTTTCGATTGCTTTGCTGGCGCTGTACATATAGACGGCAGACTGTATGTAGAAGCATTCGTTTGATTCACTACACTGTTAGCGCGATTGTATCTTCCGATCCGATTGAGATGGAAAAATAGACTGATTAGAAACTGGTATTGATCCTAAAGGAATTCCATAATTACCAGCTCGAGAGAGCACTCAATAAGGTTATTCCACGACAGTTATTGTTGTTTCGCCATTTTCCTTTTTATGAAATGGATTTACAGTAAAACGAAAAACAGTCACTTGCAAGAGAACTCTAGAAGAAGCAGAATCGCAAAAACTTCGATGTGTCTTCTTAAAGGAAGGCACTAGAGGAAATTTTTCGGATCCCGGAATCATTGTTTCATCGACATTGCTAGCGGCCAGAGTTTTGTCCACAACTGGAATCGGTTCGATTTGTTCGATTGTGAAATGTTGTTGCAAACAGACTACAGCTCATTCATATGGTACGTACATACGAACGCCTCTTTTTCTTGTCAATTTTCATGTAAAAAAGTAAGTTGGAAAAAGAAATAACGAGGTACTATCGAGAGATTAAAAAATGCATCGGATGGTACAATTGAGAGATTCGAGTGTATTAAGTTTTGTTTGTCGTACTCTGGAGCAGAGTGAATAATGCGAAAACACAGTAATTAGAAATAAAACGAGTGTTCAATAAAAATGAGAATTATTTCAGTACCTTTCTGTAATTAAAGAAAAGAGCGTTTTTTTTTCTCTCCAAGACAATTGCTCTCTGAACTTCGTATAAATGGGAGACATGGTTCATTTCGCTCAGGTGCTGTCAGTTCAATCAAAGATGGCGTCGAAACAGTAAGTACTCCGCGAGCGTGTTGTGCGGTTTTACGAAACACTTGGCCATTGTGGAAAAAAGTTTACGGTAGACCACTTTCGAGATAAAAACGTGCCCGTGAGCACAGTTTACCAAATCCTGGCATCCCTGAGCGTGGAGCGGAAGGCCGGTATCGGCCGCCGACGAAGATAATGACGAAGAAGAAGAAGGAAGCGTTGAAAAAGCTGTTCAACAACAAGGACGAAACGAGTTTGCGTGATGCCGGCCTTGATTCACCGAGTCCTCAAGATGGAGGACATCATCTATCGGAAGAAGACTCGGTCGCCCGACGACATGGACGAGCAGATAGCGATCGGGAAATCGCAGTGCCGGTGGTTGACGAACAACTACCGCGAGGCATTGCTGCTCTCGAACACCCACATTCCAGGAAATGACAGCTACTATTCCAGCGACAAGTCGGCCACACACCCCGAAGTAAAATATTAGTTTAAGCATAAATTTAAAAGAAATGTTATGCTGTACATCGCCATATCGGACAGAGGAATTTCAAAACCGTGGTTCAATCCGAGCGGTCTGGCCATCAATCAACAAGTGTACCAGGAGGAGCGTCTTGAGTGTATTCTTCTGCCGTTCTTAAAGGAGCATCATGTGGTTGGGAAGTACGTCTTCTGGCCGGACAAGACGTCTCCCCATTACGCCAAGAAGACGCTGTAGTATCTTGAACGGAAAAAGATACCGTACGTGCCGAAAGAAAGAAACCCAATAACTTGCCCCAATGCCGTCCCATTGGGGTTTTTTCGGCTCCCTCAGTGCTTCAGTGTATAAAAATAATTGGCGAGTTAAGGATAAGAAGCAGTTGACTACCAGGATCCGGAATTGTATCCGGAAGAAGGACGTCCGTGCCGTCCAGTGCTCTTGTGAGAACATCGCGACTAAGTTGCGTCGTACTGCTGACCAGGGCCCCTTCTCTAATATTCACTGAAATTTTTTTGAAGAATAAACATTATGTTTTATAATAAAAAATACTGAATTCGTTGAGGATTTTTTTTGTTTTTCAACTACATGACTAAAAAACTCTTATTTTTATTGAACACCTGTTATTAGGATTACAGGAGAAAAACCAGGACAAATCAAGCTTTTTCCTCGACTTCCCAGGACACCAGGACAGTCATTGAAAAACCAGGACATGTCCTGGGAAACCAGGACGTATGGTCACCCTAAATAGATATATGGGCAATCATTCGTGAAAATATGTTATCGATTTATATTAACGAATTAAATGGTCCCGCTTATTCTCTTAGCGATAAGCAAAAAGAAAAGAATCAAAACAATTCTTATTGTAGTTCTGTTTCTAATTCACAAAAACAACTTTGATCTGAATTGATTGAATAGATCTCAATTTATCCAAACGTGCTCTACTGTAACCCTTTGATGTGCAATTGGAATCAAGCGTGTAGAGAGAAGGAAAGAACGAGGAAAAAAAAAATTAAAGGGTTGTGTACAGGACACGACCACGGTGACATTAAAAATATAGCTTTTTTATCTATCACACATATCGACACACGTTCTTGTTCACTCGCCTGTTTTCATATGTTACAATTTGCTATATACCCTCCCCATTAAAACATAATTTATTGAAGGTCTTTTAACGGTAATCTATTAATTAATCAAGTATCTCACTAGGTGATTGGCATTATTTGGCTGATCCATCTAGTAAAAATAGGCTGGTCTGTCCAGAAAATATATTCAAAAGAAAAGTTCCATATTGAGAGCTGTTATGAGGAAACCCACGCCCGCCAACGGAAATATACAGATTCTCCATAAAATATGAAATTTCATTTTCCATTTAAATTTTCAATAATGTACTAATGAACTTAAGTAAACAATCTTAAGTGTAAGTATTTCTTGATCGATTAGTGGTGGAAAAATGAAATTATTTGATAAATTACATTGTTATGCAACGTTCGCACTACCAGTTAAAACGGGTTTTTATGCTATCTTGGTGACATTTTTCTTGTTGCTAATTATTAAAACGTGTTATAACTCTGTAGTGTAAACATTGTATTATCAAACCAATTCTGCAGCGTTTTATGTTATATAGGTGTTTTATGTGGTAATAGGACTGACATAATTATATCTTCAGTACAGCGGTTTGTTTCATAATTTAAAATAGATTTATTTTAAAATTTAAATTAGTATACCCAACCGTATTTGTTGTATACCTTAAAACGCAATTAGAACTGTGTTTTAAATACATAGGGTAGGACAGATATTCTGACTGGGAAAACAATTTTAAGTCCAGTAACGCTTAAGACATGGCTTGAATTTGAATCGAAAAAAAACACCCGCTTCAACTGCTGCTGGGACGGTAAGTTCTGTTTTAAAATTTTCCGTTGTGTGCAGTACGAAACAAAAGTGTTTGAAATTAGAAAACAAAAAGTTCTGCTGGGAATGTGATTGTTTCCGATGCAATTACACTCAGATTTTTCACGCAGGGGATACAGGCCGTGTAAATGAAAACCGCGTAAATTTAAAAAAAAACGCGTTAATGAAAACCGCGTAAATTTCAAAATCCGCGTAAAAAACCTGAGTGTACTCTCCTATATAAAATACTACGCTGCTGAACAGTGCAATAACTACAGAAGCACGTTGTCAGATGCCTTACTGATAAAAAACATATAACCGAAATATGAAACATGAAAACCAATTGGCTCTTTACCCTACGCAGCTACAAAGCGCCGTAAACATGGATTAACAAGCTACAACGCATAAAAATAAATATATTTTTTTCAAACGCAACACTCTTAAGCAGCACACACCGTATTGAATTAAATCCAAACCACCCCGCCCACCCACTTTGCAAATCATTCTGTGACACCATGCTGGTACCCGACAAATCCGCACACGGCCACCGCTGCCGAAAATGCATAGCGTCTACCGCTTATTGTAGTGCCCAGACGCTGCAGCCATGATCTTACCCGTTCGACATAAGAACAAAAACTGATTCAAACGGGTACGCGTCACCTCTATTTATAAACTAACCGTATATGGTTTAGTCACTTAGGTGCCAACGTTACCGAAAATCGATAGCGCTTATTGCATCGCCCGGAGACGACGTTGCTCGTGTGGGATAAGAGCAACAACTGATTTAAACGGACATGCGTTGCTTCTATTTATGACTTTTCGTGTTTCATTGAGCAACTAAGCTGCCCTCTTTTGACGGCTGTGTCTGAGAAATCTGCCTCACGAATGGTATTTTTCCCGTTTTTTGTGAACTTTTTAATTTTACCAATTTCCAAAAGTCTACTTTTATTGGGGAGATATTAAATTATTACCAATATTTAAGTTAGGTGTTTCTGAATCGGTTGGTGTATGAATGATTAAAATCCATCTAGTAATATCGGAGTTATAAGCGTGCAAACCTTACATAGTTTCGTTACATGGGAGATAGTTTAGATTTTAGAATGGCACCTAGCCCCAGATAGTGGAGTAAGACATTTTTAATGTCAAAATGCGGGTAGATAAACACTGTAAAAATCTTTACCCATTTTATGAGCTGGCTTTTTATTCACTTCACAACTACTCGATGAGATAATGTCAATGGATATACTGATCTTAATAATGAGTGAAAAGTCATTAAGAATTATTTTAAGCGAGTTAACCTGCAAACTAAGGTTCGTAGCGGAAGCTGCAAATTACCGGCCTGCATCTGAGTACGTAGCGGAAACGGAACATTTCGGCAATGCTCATAAAAACGGCTGTTTAAACTACTGAGGATGTTGCAAATATGCGTTTGGCATTTTTAGAGTAGCCAAAAGATCCAGCCATCAAAAATATATCAAGCTGGCGGATTTATATTGTTAAGTAGTTAAGGAGACAATAATGTGAAATGAATGTTATTTTATGTTTTTTTTTTAATTCAGAAATAGTTCTATTGACAGTATTTTTCATTCTGGCGCGATTTTCATGAATGGATATTTTTCACGCGTTTTGTTTAAACAGTTCTGCGAAAAATAAAGGGTAAAACATACCCAGGTTGACGTACAAGAGCTGTATTCATTTATGGATACGAACTCTTTACCCACTTAATGGGTTATTCCACTTTTATTGAAAATGCGTAGTTTTCTACGCATTAATTGGTATTTTATTTTATTAGTGTAGTTTGACAGTGCCCAGTTAAACTCATTCCGGAACTGGTTCGGATTTCTTAATGGAATCATTATGGATTCCAAATCAAATGCAACAACCGATTCCGACTCAGAATTGGTTGTTGCATTTGATTTGGAATCCATACTGACTCCATTCAAGATTCCGAATCAAATTCCGAATGGTTTGACCGGGTGCTTGTCTTTCCTACCTGATAAACTGGCTTATTTATTGCCATCTTTATTGCGAGCAAAGAGAGCCATATTTATCCAGAAGAAAGCCGAAGAGAGAATTCGATATTAAATTGGCAAAAGGGCGAATAAGATTTGTAAATAAACTTTTATTTTGATGATTTCTCTTAATTTACTATAATTTCACAGCAGAAAACAATTGAAATTACTTTTACGAAGGGTAAAAATTTACATTAACGCATATTTTTCATGAAATTCCACTCTGCAGCAGACTAATGAGCGAAACAAGTTTGTTTACAAAAAACACTTTCGCCCTTTTGACGAATTAATATTGAATTGAAAATAACGAAATGTATGCAAGAGAAGCATGACAAATTTTTGCATATTTTTGTCTTCTTCCGGTAACATGATGCTGCCATTTGCATTGCTGCGTTCTGATCAGCAATACACGGCTATGTTAAAAAACTGTACAATAAAGTTAATTTAATATTCACTGTTTATGCCATTTAATACTCTGATTATTTCGAGAATTTTTTTATGGCTCAATAAAATGGTGAATCGACATCTTGTTGAATGGGATTTATAACATAAGTATTGTATCAAATAAAATAATTTTTTCGAGCAATTTCACCACAAGATGGCGGCTCTGCAGCATTTTCACCTCATGCACGTTTTTTGGAAGGGGTCCACGGTCGGAAAAATATCTCCCGTGATTTTTGACCTAGCGCCAAAAACCAAAGTTTTTCTGATTCCTTATGTCAATAGCCATGTACATAGGATTTTTTCGATATTTTGATTTTAAGCGAAATGGCGCAGTTTTGAGTGAAAAACGTAGAGAATGTCATAAAAATCTACACAAAATCGTTAATCAATCAAAAGGTAAGCAATAAAAAAATTAATCCTGCGTACGTGACTAGAAAAATCAATTTTGAATATACTGTGAAAATTTCAAAGCGACCAAAAATCATTTGCTCGAGTTACATTTCCGGCCAGTGGTTTCGAGAAAAACGCTGTTAAAGTTTGCAGTACACATGGGTTATACATAAGAAGCGTTGCGGCAAAATTGAAAATTAAATTTTTGAATTGTTTTCGTTCTCCATGTTTTGGGATATCATTTTTTACATCCTAAAGCACATTTTAGACTAATAAATAAAAAATCGAATGTTTTAATATTTATTAAAGATCCATAATTGACTAAAACGTTATTTTGCTAATAATGGTGCATACTATCTAGAACGTTATAGAGTTGTATTGTTAGGCGCTAGCCGCTCCAAGGGCTTGAAGAGCTTCTCTAACATTACACTTAGTAGTTTGTCAGTTCAGCCAAATCTGACTGTTCCAAATTAAATCAAATGCTTATAGAAAAAGAGTGGAAGCTTACATCTTTTAAAAAGTTTGTATTAGTTTCTGTTCTGCAACACATGAAAAATGCCATAAAAATTATTTATTTGCTTCAGATAATTATGTCGTCCATGGAATGGAAATCTGAAATTTTCGGCTGGTGGGGCTTATTATACCATCCTGCCCAACTAGTCTGTGCATATAGAATTTGGCCGACCTACTTCGCTGAAAATGAAGTAATTCAAATTATCAGCACGATTATCCAATCATGCCTGAAATACCAAAAGTCCAGTAATTTTAATTAATAAAAATTATAATTAGTTACTTCTTATAGTCTGCCATCTGTCTGATAATGAATTGATAATTATAAATTTACAAATTGAACCTGATACTGGATGCAGACAAAATTTCTAGGACCAATCGTTCTGAATTTTGCACAATTCTTCTTCTTCACATCATTGCCCAGGCAACTACAAGAGCTTTTTGCAAACTGCTAAATATTATTATTTCACAATAACATGTTAATCGTTGTTTTAGCAATAATCGGACTTTGGTTCCAAAGTACTACGAAAAAATGTAAAACCTACCAAAATATGAAAGCACCCTTAATTACTTGTGAAATGCTGTTAAAAACAACTGTGCAAATGTCTCAACGTTTGTCCAGTAGATTTTGAGTTATGATGTATAGCGCAAAACAAGATTTCGATGTGGCGCCTGACTGAAAAGACAAAGAATCTTTGCTTCGAAAAAAATTAAAGTATCCAATTTTTTGCCGATAATACCTTACACAACCCCCCTTAAGTTCCGACACGATTTAAGCGATTTTTCCGTATTCAACTTTTTGCGTCATTTTGCCAAGTCATCTGTCTAGTCTCAGCGTTTACAGCTCTTTCATACCCTGTGCATATCTGTTCTATCATAAAGAATTAAACGAAAATTTGTACTACAGCGAAAATGCAAATCGTTCAAGATATGCTAGAAAATTATAAATTACGAAACAATACAAGCAAGCTCCGATAACATTTAAATAACGATCGAAATACGGCTATATGGTATGGCTTCATTTACAATTTTTTATTCAATCTTAGTTTTGAACTCTTTCAAAAGCTGTAAAAATATAAATAAACTTCCACTTGCTTATGGTGTTCTTTGTGAGAAAATACAACTAGAAAAGGGAACAAATTGTGATTATATATTCTTTTCCTCATGTAAAAATAACTGAAAAATTGTGAGCAAATTAAACTTCACTCATTTTGATAGCCATAGGTAAATTAACGAACGAAAACAATTTTCATCTCTGAATCCAGTTATAAAATTTCGTTCGACAGTTTGTTTCAATATGATTCGACTTCTGCTAACCTGTAATATAACTCTTCGATATGGCGTTTTGAAATGAGCGTGTAGCACCTTCTAGATATAGGACGATAAAGAATATTTAAAAAATGCATTTAAAATTCGATTACACCTGTTTTTCGTGCGGGATAAAACTTGTTTACTTTCCCTCATATGGTTTGTGTGCAACATGGGCCATAATATTGCACATAAAGTTCGAAAAGTTGATTCAAATTATTGAGATGTATGCAAGAGGAACATGGCGGACTTTTACACTGTTTTCATTTGACTTCAGGATGCAGCCATTTCTGCACTGACAGGTCTTAGGCCGGACTAAACTCAGAAATCGAGAGAAGTGATTCACTTTTAAATTGGATTTAAGAGTAAACATGTATTGTTTTTAAATGATCTAATAATTTTGTCTGTATTTGGATCTTGCATTTTATGTATTTGAAATGGTTAGTTTGTGAAGTTTTACTTAGAAGTATAAAATAACTAATCCAAAATATGTCGTAAAAATAATAGCGTCAAAATATTTCGGACACAGCTAGATTTTCTTTCATTATCAATTAGAATAATCAAAATTATCACTTTATCATTTTTTTGCGGTGCGGTTGGGGTAAAACCGCGCGGTAAAAGCTCTTTCCCGCACCGCATCTGCGGGAAAAAGTGTCTCACCGCACCGCAGATTTTGCGGTGCGGGTGCGGTAAATACCGCGCGGTTGCGGTAATTACCGCAACCGCGACGAACCCTAATTGCTACCACCTATTGTAGCAGGTCTACCGCCTATAGCACTGGTCATAGAGGATTGCATTTATCCGCTCATTAAAATTTGATCAAGTATTACCCACTAACCATAATCACGAGCCATTGCTTGAAGAGTCAAAAAGGGATATGGGTGACAAAAATGAAATTATCGTAATCTTTCAATCTATTACAATATGGTAAGGAAATATATTTTGTTCTCTGCACACTTATGACTACACGATGCTAGGGTATTTACCGCACCCGCACCGCAAAATCTGCGGTGCGGTGAGACTTTTTCCCGCAAATGCGGTGCGGGAAAGAGCTTCTACCGCGCGGATATTACCGCAACCGCACCGCAAAAAAAAAATAATTGAAAAGTGATAATTTTGATTATTCTAAATTGATAAACAGACTGCTATTACAAAAGAAAATCTAGCTGCGCCCGAAATATTTTGACGCTATTATTTTTACGACAAATTTTGGACTAGTTATTTGATACTTCTAAGTAAAAATTCACAAACTAACCATTTCAAATACATAAAATGCAAGATCCAAATAGAGACAAAATTATTAGATCATTTAAAAACAATAACTTTGTACTCTTAAATCCAATTTAAAAGTGCGTCACTTCTCCCGATTTCTGTTGGTAATCGTGGAATTGTGAATCGTTTTCGATATCAATTTTTCAATTGCGAATTTTGACTAATTTAAAGGAATTAGATGATGAACTAATTATGCTGGGACTTAAACACAACCCAAAGAATATAATTATCTTCGTCAAACCAAACGAATTTGCAATAATTGGCAATAAAGGATACAAATGTATGAAAGCGTCCAAAATAAGGAGGGGTCCAAATTTGGATGATTATTCTATCATTCGTTCATCAGTATCGTATTTCTATCTTCTTTAATTGCTGTGTAAATTCAATGTGAATTTTTCTACAGTCAATTTTAATGGACTCTTTCTCAAAAAGTATGCTACATAACTTCTTTTCGCGTACTTCCATTCAAATTTACTATAATTTTCTACCAAATTAAGTCCTAATAGTTTTCAGTTGAGACTATTTTGTTGCTTTTTTGAAGCTTTTTTTTGCCAAATACCACATAGTTTGACTCCCGTTCACTGCAATTGAAGTTTTTGCCTTTGGCTTATTGGCAAAATATTAGAGGAAAATACATTAAATGCTAGAACTTTCGAACTAGCCTTAGGAAAATTACACTTCATACATTTTCAAAGGGAGCAATCTTAGTTGTTGAATGAGAATACATCTGTTTCTTGAAGAATGCGGAAGTGGTGAAATTCCTTTAAGAATGAAAGGTGGTTTTACGTAAATGCGAAAATCATACATTTTATTTTCATATGTCAAAAGTATTGAAAATATGAAAATTTAAAGAAAAAAATATTCAACTTCATTTCTTATTACATTTTTATTCCCCTTTTTCAATTAACTGAAGGGTTGCTAAAATAAAAGTTTTCCTATTACTGCAGTAGAACGTTTTTGAATGTATAATGTTTGCCTTAAAATGAACGGAATTTTATTAATAGAAAATGAAAAAGTTGATTTTTTCATAAACAATACATTCTGAGGAGTCTCTTAAAGTTAAATTTCGTGTGAATAAAAATAACATTTTATTATATACTGTTACACAAATGAACAATTTTCCAACACTATTTTTTAAAAATATAAAAATTTTACCGCATTTACCGCATTACCGCGCGGTGCGGTAAATAAAGTGCGGTCGCGGTAAGCGGTGCGGTTTTATTATTTTTTTGCGGTTGCGGTGCGGACAATCCATTTACCGCCCACATCCGCACCGTGACGAACCCTACACGATGCTATAGTGATTTTAAACTGCTAATGTTCATCAAAACTTTTCTCTTTATCAAATATTTGGCACAGCTTAAGATAGGGTTATTCGGAAATCGAGTCTACAGGTTTAATGCAAACTATTCTTGCAAGTGAAGAGTCGGAAACAGAAATTGATTGTGTTAATATATAATATACTGTATAGTTACATAACACATAATCTGTTTGAAATGAGTGTTTAGTACAAATTCTACGTTGCAATACGGGTTCTACAATGTAGAAGAACCATATTTTAGAATGTGTTGACTTTCATGAACCGGATAATTTGAAATATTGTAAATTGTATTTAAACTGTCATTTTATCTGATCAAATAAGTCATATGTATATAATCACAGTTCTGGGTATTACATAAGTTTAACATTTACAAGTTTTCATACCCATATCCGATCAAAATGAATTAACAGCATTTTATTACTATGCTGTTTTCGTAACAAGTTGGGTTATACATCTAGCAAACTTATTCAAAAGATCGATGTGCAAATGTGAACGATATAATATCCAGTCGGCTTAGGGGGATCTGGGTTAATTCGGACCTAGTGAGAGTTTTTGAGCTATAGATCTGAAATGTGTGTAGCTGCACTTATTTTTTCCTGGGAAGGCTGATCAATTGCGCACATTTTGGCTAATATGGCTTTTTCGATTTCTTATTTTTATTGTGTATAAACGCGTAAGCTTAGTATGCACCTCTTGCGAAATGAGGTCGCGAAATATTTTTCCTTCTTCCGTGCGGAATTTTGACATTTGCTCGCGAAAACTAGTCTGTGTGTTTGCTGTTAGATGTCGCTTTTGATAACTGGAAAACGACATCAGCTGTTGTTTGTTTATTTCTTTTTTATATTTCTGTTGTCATTTAAATGTTTTAAATAATGTATTTTATTAATTCATCACGGATGTGTATGAAATCGGTAACAATTGTAAACCTATTTGCCATTCATGAAGCTCTCAGGGAAGTGACGTACTCAGCATGAATCATATTTCGAGCATGATTAATCATAATGCTTATTTGTGACGGTTCCGGATGTCTCGGGGAAGTTCAGTCTGACCAATTTAGACAGCACAATTCCTGCAATCGGAAATTTAAATCATTGGCTGGCCACTTTCTATCTAAATTGGCTGCTTCTACCGGTTCCAGAAGACCCAGGGAAATGATCGAAATTCGCTCAAACCAAATCTATTCTAACTGTCCGAATCGTAACTTTTAATCGACGTTTGACCATTAAGAAGCAAATCTGATTGCCTTGGCCGCCTTTACCGCTTTCACAAGTCTCGGGGAAACTACCTTTCGAAACACGCTTCGGAATCCGGAAATCTAACGCAAATATAACAACCGACTCCGACTCAATCGGTTTCAGGTCGAACCAAACCCTAGGCTTTAAACTTTGGCTGGTGTTAAAAATCGATTATGATAACAATGGCTACTACTAAATGTTCTGGAAGTCTCAGAAAATGCTACCAATAATCAGTACGGATACAAACCTATTTTTGGTATAACAATTGTGAGAATCGTAATTCAAATTTATTGCCATAAGTAATTCGTGGTAATTCTTATTGCATGAAACACTAGAGAGGTTTAAGGAATTGCGCATATTGCTACTACTTGTATTACTGCCACAAGAAGCATAATTGTCCCATGTGTATAGGGATTCCCATAGCACATGGGACAGTTTTGCTTCTAGCGGCAGAATACCTCACAAAAAAAATTCTGTTCAAGTCTGATATTACACCGAAAGTTAGACGAATTAACTGAATTCTAATTTGATGGTCAGATACGTTTCGCAATCGGCTCGTCCCTGCTAATCCATCGGCAGGTCGAAGTTGATGACAATGGTCACCTGTTCAACATCGATACCTAAGGCGGAAGAATCTCTCCGTAACCTGGTGCTGCAGCCAGAATCAAGTGGTGGAACTTACCCCTAGACAAAACGTTCGTTGTAATCAATACCTTCTCTAGTCCGGCTCGGGATCGATCCAGAACGGCCAACCGTTGCTCCGCCGTTAGATCACCGGACAGTACCGCTACTGAGTGATTATCCTGGTCCAACCGGCCGTTTTGCGTGCCTGTTTCGATCGATTAACAATGCCGAAAATAAGTTTTCTTGGAGTTTACAACTGTCCTATACATCATATGACAGAAAATGATCGCTTGTCCGACGGTAATCACACCGTACATGTTTGAAATTGCTTGATATTTCTCGTCCTGGTTGCGGTATTTGACGTAGTAGTGTTTGGTGTTATCGAGTGATTCTTGCTCCCGCACCAGAAGAATCATGATCGGATTGGTTACGATGTACTGGGCGAATCCCATCACCTCCCGCTCGTACGTGGCTCAAAAGAACAGCGATCATAACGCCCGCCTCGTCCGGTACAAAAATTGCAATCTTCTTAAGGTCGAACGCCCGGCTGTTCCGATGATGATATGATTAGTCAGCTTCGCCCCTTTGACGATCTTCTCACCGCGAACGGTTTAACCAAGTTCGATTTCCGCACAAAACTTTGCCGTTTTGCAGCTACTTTCCCCTTCTGAATTGCCAGTTCATACGTGGGGAAAGGCAAATCACCTGCGGATAGTTTTTCAACGGATCGACTCGATTGAGCATTGCCAGCACGAAGGCAGTGGTTTTTCTTGTTCCCGACCAACTCTGGGCGATTATGTTCTGTGGCGGATCGGCCAACAGAGTAGGTTGAGCCGTCTTCTGAATCTTGGAAGGAGCGTTGAAACCCATAGCATAGACTCCCTGAAGCAGTTCCGAATTCATGTGCAAAGCTTCGAAAGTTTTAACCAAGTATAGCGGCGAAGAAGGATCCTTCACCCCCAGATCCAGCTTTGATTCTACTAGACCTTTGCGAATAAGTTTAATTAGCAAACTTGCATCCGCCGGGCTAAAAGATGAATCATGGATAATTTCAAAGCTGATATTAAATATTTCCGGAGAAAAATTTGAATAGGACGTAAGTAACAATGAGATTCTTTTTGGGGTGTTTCTCTTCTGTTAATTACTCGGTCGTTTCAATATTTAGTACTCAACTCTTTGCCTAATATTCTAGTAAAAACTATCGGCTTTCGATATGTACTGGAAAATTAGTGTAAAGTGTTATAAAGACGTAATAATCGAAACAGAAAGTAAACAGAGAGAGGCTCTCAATGTTACTTATGTCCTAATCAAAATTTTCTCCAGATTTCGACTTACTTGAATGCCTCTGCATCTTCCGTGGAGGAAGCTGTTTCTCCATTATCGCTAGCAGCTTTTTTTTCTTCGGGAGCTCAGAGTCTTAATTTCTGTAGCTACCGAAAACAAAACTGCAGGTGCAGCCGTTTCTACGGGAGTAATTTGATCGCTGGTTCTACTGGCGGTGAACTAGAAGGTTTTTCCGCATTCTCTTTCTTTGGGCTGTCAGCCGCCAGCTCTGGTTCCTTATCCTTAGGGATACTCAGATCGATAACCTATTTGTATTGAAAAGAAAAATTCAAAACCTATGGAAAAATTATCGCTCCAAAGTAGGTTAGTTGGTTATGACAAAAAAAACACTTACCGAGCGCAGAAATTTCCTGATCCTCCCTCCTCCTATTTGACCCAGTTATCGGCAGCACTTGCCATCGTTTCGACCGAGTATTAAAATTCAAAAGCTACAATATATGGAAAAAGGTCCTAAACAGCACGGATACTGTCACTCCGGTGGTTTATTCCTTGCAATTGGCTGAACTTTTGCCCAGAGCGACCTTTCGGAAAAAAACGCCTTCTTTTACCTGCTCACTTCGCTGCCATGAAACCGATGATGAGCGCTTTCTTCCAAACGAGTCACACGGTTGGCCCGATTGAATATGTCGCGCGTGTAGAGTATGCTTCCATTATGTTTGTTCTGTAAATTGACAAGGACATCTAAATATGCAAAGGAATGCTTGGAGGAGAGAAGCTACTGTTAAACACATACCGAAAGAGAAAGTCCTTTCCGAGGATCTTGATGTTGTATTTACTGTTGGCCCATTATCACCGTGTTCTGCTGCTGGGTGGTTACCATGGCATTATGTTGCTGGTGTTCGGTGATGTGTATCCGCTATGGTTGCTGTTCGATCTGAAAAAAATTATGATGAAAAATATCCGTGAATGAGTGAACGCGAGCTTTTGAAAGAAGAATAGGGTATTACATTACATTGTACTGAACACGGTACTGATCCTTCGAAACTGAAAAAGGTAGTAAAAATGACTCACCTTGCTGCACCAACTGAATAAAAAAAGTCCTCCTGCACGCGGCGTGGTACAGTACAGTATGCTGCTGCTACTGTGTTTGAAGGTACTGTTGATGTATCTTTTTTTGCGGTTGACCAATGGTCTTCTACATTTGGCCCTGATTGGCTTGGATCGATTGCACTAGTTGCGGTTGCTGGCCAGGTTCTACCGTCACTTGAACGTTGTTGCTACCGATCTGTCGGATGATGGTCATGGTCTGGGGGAAATCTTAATTTTCTGATGTTGCTGGCGATAAGCACTGGAATTGTGGTTGCTAGCTGCTGCTGGGATGGAATCACGAGCACTGTGGAGGCAGCGATATTTTCATGCAAGCAACTAGTAGGAGCCAAGGCAGTAATATGACTTTTGTGTTTGACTCTGATTTCTCTACATCAGGAAGGTAACCGCTGGTAAGAATAGTGGCAGGCAAGTTTTACGACAGAATGTGCCGATAAAGTGTTTCCGTTGGGTCCATTATTCGTAAAAAAGCTCTTGTTGCTTTGTTGGTTCTGAGCTGTAATTGCTATGGTTCTTTTTTGAGAGATTGTTGGCAGCTGCTGGATTTGGAGTTGTTGGTACTGCTACGGTTGTATCGATTTAATGTTGGTTGGCTGATTGCCAGATCCAGGATGTTGAGTCAAGTTGAGCTGATTTGTAGCATCTGGTTGTTGTTGATGAAAACCTATCAAGTAGATAGATGGCTGCTGCTTCTGCTGCTGACGAAAAATGCTGTTCTTGTGGCTGCTTTGTTCGGGATTGCTGTAAATAATAATAATTACTAGAAACAATCACAATTCCAATAATATTTTAAAACTTACCATTCAAATTCAAAATATTGATTCTCAAAACTACAAAATTTTGACAGGTCGCGATGAAAAAAAATACAAAAAATTACTAATCTTGTTTTGCCTTTCTCAATAGAAAGGTATTGCAATTGCTCTGAAAACCGACTTTTTAACGGAGGCCCGGAGGGCCGAGTGACATATACCATTCGATTCAGTTCGTCGAGTTCGGCAAATGTCTGTGTGTATGTATGTGTGTATGTATGTGTGTGTATGTGTGTGTGTATGTGACCAAAAATGTCACTCATTTTTCTCAGAGATGGCTGAACCGATTTTGACAAACTTAGTCTCAAATGAAAGGTGCAACGTTCCCATAGGCTGCTATTGAATTTCTAATGGATCCGACTTCCGGTTCCGGAATTACAGGGTGATAAGTACGAACACGCAGAAAATGTCGATTTTAATAAATTCTGCAATGAATGTATAAAGGTGAAAAATTTTCCAAAATATGACCACAACTGCTTCGATTTGTAGTATTAGGTCACTAACATCCATTCAAAGTCTATTTGGCCACATTGGCCACCATCCTCGGTTCCGGAAGCCCCGGCGGACGTATCTAAATTCAGAATAACAGTCACATCGGTTTCTCGGAGATGGCTAGACCGATTCAACTAAACTTGACCTCAAATGAAAGGTATTGCGTCCCCGTAAATGGCTATTTAATTTCATCCCGATCCGACTTCCGGTTCCGGAGTTACAGGTTGTGGCGTGCGATCACATAGCAAATTGTGATTCAAACCGATACTCCGATGAAAGCAAAAAAGGTAAAAATTTCGCTAAAATGTCTCTCAAACAACTTAAATTTGTTGTTCTAGGTCACCGACGGCCAACCAAACTTTCGTTGACTACATTGACCACCATAGACGGTTCCGGAAGTGCCCGGGAAAAGCGGCCATCTTTCAGAATTTACGAACTCACATCAGTTTCCCTGAAATGGTTGGGCCGATTTTCACAAACTTAGTTCCAAATGATAGCTATAATATCCCCACAGATGTCTATAAAATTTCGTACGGATCGCTTATATGGGTCCGGAAATATAGACTAAATCGTCCGGTCACATATGAAATTCCCATATAAGCCAGAACTCAAATTTTTTTTTTCAAAGGGGGGACCCCATGAAATTTCAGAAATCGAATTCGTATTTTTGATGCCAAACATCTTTAAAATGCATGAAACGTCGAGATTTTATGTTATCTCGAAAAAAATTTTTTTTTGTAAAAATCGACTTTTTGGGACTTTGCCGATTTCGCACCTTTTTGCCTTTCTCAATAGAAAGGTATTGCAATTGCTCTGAAAACCGACTTTTTAACGGAGGCCCGGAGGGCCGAGTGACATATACCATTCGATTCAGTTCGTCGAGTTCGGCAAATGTCTGTGTGTGTATGTATGTGTGTATGTATGTGTGTGTGTGTGTATGTGTGTGTGTATGTGACCAAAAATGTCACTCATTTTTCTCAGAGATGGCTGAACCGATTTTGACAAACTTAGTCTCAAATGAAAGGTGCAACGTTCCCATAGGCTGCTATTGAATTTCTAATGGATCCGACTTCCGGTTCCGGAATTACAGGGTGATAAGTACGAACACGCAGAAAATGTCGATTTTAATAAATTCTGCAATGAATGTATAAAGGTGAAAAATTTTCCAAAATATGACCACAACTGCTTCGATTTGTAGTATTAGGTCACTAACATCCATTCAAAGTCTATTTGGCCACATTGGCCACCATCCTCGGTTTCGGAAGCCCCGGCGGACGTATCTAAATTCAGAATAACAGTCACATCGGTTTCTCGGAGATGGCTAGACCGATTCAACTAAACTTGGCCTCAAATGAAAGGTATTGCGTCCCCGTAAATGGCTATTTAATTTCATCCCGATCTGACTTCCGGTTCCGGAGTTACAGGTTGTGGCGTGCGATCACATAGCAAATTGTGATTCAAACCGATACTCCGATGAAAGCAAAAAAGGTAAAAATTTCGCTAAAATGTCTCTCAAACAACTTAAATTTGCTGTTCTAGGTCACCGACGGCCAACCAAACTTTCGTTGACTACATTGACCACCATAGACGGTTCCGGAAGTGCCCGGGAAAAGCGGCCATCTTTCAAAATTTACGAACTCACATCAGTTTCCCTGAAATGGTTGGGCCGATTTTCACAAACTTAGTTCCAAATGATAGCTATAATATCCCCACAGATGTCTATAAAATTTCGTACGGATCGCTTATATGGGTCCGGAAATATAGACTAAATCGTCCGGTCACATATGAAATTCCCATATAAGCCAGAACTCAAATTTTTTTTTCAAAGGGTGGACCCCATGAAATTTCAGAAATCGAATTCGTATTTTTGATGCCAAACATCTTTAAAATGCATGAAACGTCGAGATTTTATGTTATCTCGAAAAATTTTTTTTTTTGTAAAAATCGACTTTTTGGGACTGCCGATTTCGCACCTTTTTGCCTTTCTCAATAGAAAGGTATTGCAATTGCTCTGAAAACCGACTTTTTAACGGAGGCCCGGAGGGCCGAGTGACATATACCATTCGATTCAGTTCGTCGAGTTCGGCAAATGTCTGTGTGTGTATGTATGTGTGTATGTATGTGTGTGTGTATGTGTGTGTGTATGTGACCAAAAATGTCACTCATTTTTCTCAGAGATGGCTGAACCGATTTTGACAAACTTAGTCTCAAATGAAAGGTGCAACGTTCCCATAGGCTGCTATTGAATTTCTAATGGATCCGACTTCCGGTTCCGGAATTACAGGGTGATAAGTACGAACACGCAGAAAATGTCGATTTTAATAAATTCTGCAATGAATGTATAAAGCTGAAAATTTTTCCAAAATATGACCACAACTGCTTCGATTTGTAGTATTAGGTCACTAACATCCTTTCAAAGTCTATTTGGCCACATTGGCCACCATCCTCGGTTCCGGAAGCCCCGGCGGAATTATCTAAATTCAGAATAACAGTCACATCGGTTTCTCGGAGATGGCTAGACCGATTCGACTAAACTTGGCCTCAAATGAAAGGTATTGCGTCCCCGTAAATGGCTATTTAATTTCATCCAGATCCGACTTCCGGTTCCGGAGTTACAGGTTGTGGCGTGCGATCACATAGCAAATTGTGATTCAAACCGATACTCCGATGAAAGAAAAAAAGGTAAAAATTTCGCTAAAATGTCTCTCAAACAACTTAAATTTGCTGTTCTAGGTCACCGACGGCCAACCAAACTTTCGTTGACTACATTAACCACCATAGACGGTTCCGGAAGTGCCCGGGAAAAGCGGCCATCTTTCAAAATTTACGAACTCACATCAGTTTCCCGGAAATGGTTGGGCCAATTTTCACAATCTTAGTCCCAAATGATAGCTATAATATTCCCATAGATGTCTATAAAATTTCGTACGGATCGCTTATATGGTTCCGGAAATATAGACTAAACCGTCCGGTCACATATGAAATTCCCATATAAACCGGAACTCAAATTTTTTTTCAAAGGGGGGACCACATGAAATTTCAGAAATCGAATTCGTATTTTTGATGGCATACATCTTTAAAATGCATGAAACGTCGAGATTTTATGTTATCTCGAAAAAATTTTTTTTATAAAAATCGACTTTTTGGGACTGCCGATTTTGCACCTTTTTGCCTTTCTCAATAGAAAGGTATTGCAATTGCTCTGAAAACCGACTTTTTAACGGAGGCCCGGAGGGCCGAGTGACATATACCATTCGATTCAGTTCGTCGAGTTCGGCAAATGTCTGTGTGTGTGTATGTATGTGTGTATGTATGTATGTGTGTGTATGTGTGTGTGTATGTGACCAAAAATGTCACTCATTTTTCTCAGAGATGGCTGAACCGATTTTGACAAACTTAGTCTCAAATGAAAGGTGCAACGTTCCCATAGGCTGCTATTGAATTTCTAATGGATCCGACTTCCGGTTCCGGAATTACAGGGTGATAAGTACGAACACGCAGAAAATGTCGATTTTAATAAATTCTGCAATGAATGTATAAAGGTGAAAAATTTTCCAAAATATGACCACAACTGCTTCGATTTGTAGTATTAGGTCACTAACATCCATTCAAAGTCTATTTGGCCACATTGGCCACCATCCTCGGTTCCGGAAGCCCCGGCGGTCGTATCTAAATTCAGAATAACAGTCACATCGGTTTCTCGGAGATGGCTAGACCGATTCGACTAAACTTGGCCTCAAATGAAAGGTATTGCGTCCCCGTAAATGGCTATTTAATTTCATCCCGATCCGACTTCCGGTTCCGGAGTTACAGGTTGTGGCGTGCGATCACATAGCAAATTGTGATTCAAACCGATACTCCGATGAAAGAAAAAAAGGTAAAAATTTCGCTAAAATGTCTCTCAAACAACTTAAATTTGCTGTTCTAGGTCACCGACGGCCAACCAAACTTTCGTTGACTACATTAACCACCATAGACGGTTCCGGAAGTGCCCGGGAAAAGCGGCCATCTTTCAAAATTTACGAACTCACATCAGTTTCCCGGAAATGGTTGGGCCAATTTTCACAATCTTAGTCCCAAATGATAGCTATAATATTCCCATAGATGTCTATAAAATTTCGTACGGATCGCTTATATGGTTCCGGAAATATAGACTAAACCGTCCGGTCACATATGAAATTCCCATATAAACCGGAACTCAAATTTTTTTTCAAAGGGGGGACCACATGAAATTTCAGAAATCGAATTCGTATTTTTGATGGCATACATCTTTAAAATGCATGAAACGTCGAGATTTTATGTTATCTCGAAAAAATTTTTTTTATAAAAATCGACTTTTTGGGACTGCCGATTTTGCACCTTTTTGCCTTTCTCAATAGAAAGGTATTGCAATTGCTCTGAAAACCGACTTTTTAACGGAGGCCCGGAGGGCCGAGTGACATATACCATTCGATTCAGTTCGTCGAGTTCGGCAAATGTCTGTGTGTGTATGTATGTGTATATGTATGTATGTGTGTGTATGTGTGTGTGTATGTGACCAAAAATGTCACTCATTTTTCTCAGAGATGGCTGAACCGATTTTGACAAACTTAGTCTCAAATGAAAGGTGCAACGTTCCCATAGGCTGCTATTGAATTTCTAATGGATCCGACTTCCGGTTCCGGAATTACAGGGTGATAAGTACGAACACGCAGAAAATGTCGATTTTAATAAATTCTGCAATGAATGTATAAAGGTGAAAAATTTTCCAAAATATGACCACAACTGCTTCGATTTGTAGTATTAGGTCACTAACATCCATTCAAAGTCTATTTGGCCACATTGGCCACCATCCTCGGTTCCGGAAGCCCCGGCGGAAGTATCTAAATTCAGAATAACAGTCACATCGGTTTCTCGGAGATGGCTAGACCGATTCGACTAAACTTGGCCTCAAATGAAAGGTATTGCGTCCCCGTAAATGGCTATTTAATTTCATCCCGATCCGACTTCCGGTTCCGGAGTTACAGGTTGTGGCGTGCGATCACATAGCAAATTGTGATTCAAACCGATACTCCGATGAAAGAAAAAAAGGTAAAAATTTCGCTAAAATGTCTCTCAAACAACTTAAATTTGCTGTTCTAGGTCACCGACGGCCAACCAAACTTTCGTTGATTACATTAACCACCATAGACGGTTCCGGAAGTGCCCGGGAAAAGCGGCCATCTTTCAAAATTTACGAACTCACATCAGTTTCCCGGAAATGGTTGGGCCAATTTTCACAAACTTAGTCCCAAATGATAGCTATAATATCCCCATAGATGTCTATAAAATTTCGTACGGATCGCTTATATGGTTCCGGAAATATAGACTAAACCGTCCGGTCACATATGAAATTCCCATATAAACCGGAACTCAAATTTTTTTTCAAAGGGGGGACCACATGAAATTTCAGAAATCGAATTCGTATTTTTGATGCCATACATCTTTAAAATGCATGAAACTTTCGTTGACTACATTAACCACCATAGACGGTTCCGGAAGTGCCCGGGAAAAGCGGCCATCTTTCAAAATTTACGAACTCACATCAGTTTCCCGGAAATGGTTGGGCCAATTTTCACAAACTTAGTCCCAAATGATAGCTATAATATCCCCATAGATGTCTATAAAATTTCGTACGGATCGCTTATATGGTTCCGGAAATATAGACTAAACCGTCCGGTCACATATGAAATTCCCATATAAACCGGAACTCAAATTTTTTTTCAAAGGGGGGACCTCATGAAATTTCAGAAATCGAATTCGTATTTTTGATGCCATACATCTTTAAAATGCATGAAACGTCGAGATTTTATGTTATCTCGAAAAAAATTTTTTTTATAAAAATCGACTTTTTGGGACTTTGCCGATTTCGCACCTTTTTGCCTTTCTCAATAGAAAGGTATTGCAATTGCTCTGAAAACCGACTTTTTAACGGAGGCCCGGAGGGCCGAGTGACATATACCATTCGATTCAGTTCGTCGAGTTCGGCAAATGTCTGTGTGTGTATGTATGTGTGTATGTATGTTTTTTTTTTTTTTACAATGGAGAAGACCTTTATGTCCTAGCCCAGTACACGTGCTAACGGTAGGGTCCAATCTACCACACGGGGTGCACTGGGGGCGTGTCGGACTCGAATGGTGACCAGCCATTAATACCGACTAAACTCCATTGGGCTCCGCCATCATTCCTCCCAGGAACTACCTCTCGGTATTACTTCTGGGGGGATGGCTGTACTAATTGTACTCATTCACTCTCACTCACGCGATCATACATCCTGTATGAGGCTTACTTGGGTGCTCTCTCAATCACACTTTGATTCACTCTCAAACACTCCCACATGAGGCTGACTTTTGTGCTCACCTTTTACGTTCCATGCGAGGCTGACTTGTGTGCTCACCTTACTCATTCCTTGCTAGGCTTACTTTTGTGCTCGCCCTACCCATCCATGTGAGGCTGACTTGGGTGCTCACCCTATCACCTGATTCACTCTCAGTCGTGCCACTCTATTGTACCTTTGTCACTCCCTCTGGCATCCCATGTGGGACATTTTTCTTAGGCCCCACTTCTGACATACCATGCGAGGCTGACTTTTGTGCTCACCTTTTTCATTCCTTGCTAGGCTGACTTTTGTGCTAGCCTCTACCA
The DNA here is from genome assembly GCF_030247195.1 of Topomyia yanbarensis. Classification (NCBI taxonomy): domain Eukaryota; kingdom Metazoa; phylum Arthropoda; class Insecta; order Diptera; family Culicidae; genus Topomyia; species Topomyia yanbarensis. The sequence continues at coordinate 116,308,554 of NC_080670.1, forward strand.
ACCTGTGAGGCTGACTTTTATGCTCACCCTTAACATGCAGTGTGAGACTGACTTGGATGCTCACCCTTTCACTCCTCTGCCACGCCATGAGGCATCGATAGCTTAGTTCCAACATACTACGCTACGACCCTCCCGTCTTGGCATGAGGCAGTCCACTTATACGCCTATACACTCACTCTTCTGTCTTGCTTCGGGGTGGCTGGGTTTACCCCTTACGCGGTTGCCATTCGCTGCGCCAACCTACCTCGGCATGAACAGACCATTCACTCTCTTATTTTGCGCTTGGCCTTTTTCGCTCCAACTAACCAATCACTAGTTAGCCGTGCCCGCCGTCTGTTGCTCGGTTCGCCAGATTACCTGTAGCCTACTGGCAATCTAGATGGTAGCAGCCGAGACTGCGTTCCACTTCTCCACCGTTTGACACATCCGCTGAATAAGGGTATCCGGGGTTGTGTCCCAGCCACAGACGTCAAGCATTGCTCTTCTTTCGACGTCGAACCGATGACATACGAACAGTATGTGTTCGGCAGTTTCATCTACACCTGGGCAGTCCGGGCAGACTGGGACCTCCGCGTGTCCGAACCTGTGGAGGTACTGACGGAAACAGCCATGGCCTGACAGGAATTGTGTCAGGTGGAAGTGAACTTCCCCATGGGGTCTTCCCACCCAGCTCGATATGCTAGGTATCAGCCGGTGGGTCCACCTACCTTTCGAGGAGTTGTCCCACTCACGCTGCCATCTGGCGACCGAGGTCACCCTGGTGCGCTCGCGGGCTCCCCTATTTCCACGTAGCTCAAAGCACTCCTCATCTTCCCGAATGACCAGCCCGACTGGCATCATGCTCGCTATCACGCAGGATGCATCGTGTGATACCGTGCGGTAGGCAGATATCACTCTGAGGCACATCACGCGGTAGGTGCTCTCCAGTTTCTGTAGGTAACTGGTTACCCTCAGTGCTCTTGACCATGACGGGCCGCCGTATCTGAGGATAGATACGGCAACGCCTGCCAGTAACCTACGTCTACTGGTGCACTTTGAGCTGTTGGACATCATTCTCGATAGTGCCGCAACAGCAGTCGACGCTCTCTTGCACGTATAGTCGACATGGCTGCCGAAGGTCAGCTTGTCGTCTATAATGACTCCGAGAGACTTCAGACTTCGCTGTGAAGTGATCGCGACTTCTCCCACATGGATAACTGCATGTTGTGCCGACTTGCGGTTGTTGACGATAACTACCTCCGTCTTATGATGAGCGAGCTCCAGGCCTCTCGCGCTCATCCATTCCTCCACCGTGCTAATCGCGTGTTCTGCGGTTAGTTCTACCTCAGGAATTGACTCCCCGTAGACCTTCAAGGTTACGTCGTCGGCAAAGCCGACGATCTTGACCCCAGGAGGGAACTTCAGTCTCAGAACCCCGTCATACATGAGGTTCCATAGCACCGGGCCTAGGATCGAGCCCTGCGGGACTCCGGCGGTAATCGGAACCCTTTTCTGACCGGCATCGGTCTCGTATATCAGTACGCGGTTTTGGAAGTAACTTTCCAGGATCCGGTACAGACCCACCGGTAGGCTAAGCCGGTGTAACGAGAGCGCGATGGCATCCCAGCTTGCGCTGTTGAATGCGTTCTTCACGTCAAGTGTCACTAACACACAGTATCGAATACCTCGCCTTTTTCGTTGGATCGCTATCTCGGCAGTATTTATCACTGAGTTGAGAGCGTCCACTGTGGACTTACCCTTTCGAAAGCCAAACTGGTTGCTTGACAGACCGTCCGTACCTTCCGCGTACGGGGTGAGCCTGTTGAGGATGATCCTCTCAAGCAGTTTGCCAGTCGTGTCTATCAGACAGATTGGTCTGTACGCCGATGGGTCGCCTGGCGGCTTCCCGGGCTTCGGCAACAGCACCAGTTTCTGCCTTTTCCATCTATCGAGGAAACGGCACTCGTCAAGGCATCTCTGCATAGCTAGCCTGAACATGTTCGGGTTCGCTATGATCGCTGCCTTGAGAGCGTTGTTTGGAACTCCATCCGGCCCTGGAGCTTTGTTCATTGCTAGGGATTTAGCCACTGCGAGTAGTTCTTCATTCGTCACTGGAGCCACCATTTCGACCGTGCCCGCACTGTCTCGTAGTGCAGGTGGCCAGGGGCTTGTGGCTCGAGACGGGAAGAGTACTTCGATAATCGTTGCCAACCGGTCCGGAGACCGTTCTGGGGGTGAGGAGCCCCCTTTGGTCTTGGCCATCACAATCCGGTAGGCGTCACCCCACGGATTCGCGTTGGCACTCTCACACAGGTTGTCGAAACACGCTCTCTTGCTGCTTTTAATAGCCTTGTTAAGGGCTAATTTCGCAGCTCGAAACACTTCACGGCGGTTCTCTCTTGCATCCTCGGTGCGAGCTCTTTGCATCCTACGTCTAGCTCTGAGACAGGCTGACCGTAGAGCTGCAATCTCGGCACTCCACCAGTATACCGGGCATCTACCGTTTCTTGGCAGTGTTTTTCTCGGCATAGTGGCGTCGCACGCGCGTGATAGAACAGCTACCAGCGCATCCCCGCTTAGACTGTCGGTGTTGGCCTCCAGTCCCAGGGCCGCGGTGAAAGCTTCGCTGTCGAAGTGATTGGACTTCCACCCGCGTACCTGACAGGGATCTCCCGCCCTCGGATGCTGCACACCATAGTTGATCTTAAAGCGGATTGCTAAATGATCGCTATGGGTGTAGCCTTCGTCTACCCTCCATTCCATGCCTGGAGCCAGACTCGGGCTGGCAAAGGTCAAATCAATCCACGCCTCCACTCCGTTTCTACGGAATGTACTAGCGGAGCCATCATTAGCTAGCACAGTATCGAGTTTCGCAAACGCTTCCATTAGCGCTTGACCCCTGCTATTTGTACAGCGGCTGCCCCACTCCACTGCCCAAGCGTTGAAGTCTCCCGCTATTACTACCGGTTTCCGGCCCACGAGGTCCGACGAGAGCCTGTCGATCATCTGGTAGAACTGTTCTATTGGCCACCTTTGTGGGGCGTAGCAGCTGCAATAGAACACACCATTGATCTTGGCAATCGCCACACCCTCGGCGGAGGGGTGTATTACCTCTTGAACCGGGAACCTTCCCGTTGTACAGATTGCCACCATTCCAGACCCGTCCGACACCCAATTGCCGTTGCCGGCAGGGATGCTGTACGGGTCTGATAAGAGGGCGATATCTGTCCTCGACTCCGAGACCGACTGCCACAGCAGCTGTTGGGCTGCTGCACAATGGTTAAGATTTAGCTGTGTGACTCTCACGGCTTCTTCTTATTTAACTCGCCGAAGGGACACGAAGGTCCGCCCATAGCATGTTTATGGGCTTGCTTCTTAGCGGTGCAGATAAGGCACTTATATGCCTTAGTGCACCCCCGCTCTTTATGCCCCTCCTCGCCGCATCGACGACATAGCTTGCTCCTTGTGTGTATGTATGTATGTGTGTGTGTATGTGTGTGTGTATGTGACCAAAAATGTCACTCATTTTTCTCAGAGATGGCTGAACCGATTTTGACAAACTTAGTCTTAAATGAAAGGTGCAACGTTCCCATAGGCTGCTATTGAATTTCTAATGGATCCGACTTCCGGTTCCGGAATTACAGGGTGATAAGTACGAACACGCAGAATATGTCGATTTTAATAAATTCTGCAATGAATGTATAAAGGTGAAAAATTTTCCAAAATATGACCACAACTGCTTCGATTTGTAGTATTAGGTCACTAACATCCATTCAAAGTCTATTTGGCCACATTGGCCACCATCCTCGGTTCCGGAAGCCCCGGCGGAATTATCTAAATTCAGAATAACAGTCACATCGGTTTCTCGGAGATGGCTAGACCGATTCGACTAAACTTGGCCTCAAATGAAAGGTATTGCGTCCCCGTAAATGGCTATTTAATTTCATCCCGATCCGACTTCCGGTTCCGGAGTTACAGGTTGTGGCGTGCGATCACATAGCAAATTGTGATTCAAACCGATACTCCGCTGAAAGCAAAAAAGGTAAAAATTTCGCTAAAATGTCTCTCAAACAACTTAAATTTGCTGTTCTAGGTCACCGACGGCCAACCAAACTTTCGTTGACTACATTAACCACCATAGACGGTTCCGGAAGTGCCCGGGAAAAGCGACCATCTTTCAAAATTTACGAACTCACATCAGTTTCCCGGAAATGGTTGGGCCAATTTTCACAAACTTAGTCCCAAATGATAGCTATAATATCCCCATAGATGTCTATAAAATTTCGTACGGATCGCTTATATGGTTCCGGAAATATAGACTAAACCGTCCGGTCACATATGAAATTCCCATATAACCCAGAACTCAAATTTTTTTTCAAAGGGGGAACCACATGAAATTTCAGAAATCGAATTCGTATTTTTGATGCCATACATCTTTAAAATGCATGAAACGTCGAGATTTTATGTTATCTCGAAAAAAATTTTTTTTGTAAAAATCGACTTTTAGGGACTTTGCCGATTTCGCACCTTTTTGCCTTTCTCAATAGAAAGGTATTGCAATTGCTCTGAAAACCGACTTTTTAACGGAGGCCCGGAGGGCCGAGTGACATATACCATTCGATTCAGTTCGTCGAGTTCGGCAAATGTCTGTGTGTGTGTATGTATGTGTGTATGTATGTATGTGTGTGTGTATGTGTGTGTGTATGTGACCAAAAATGTCACTCATTTTTCTCAGAGATGGCTGAACCGATTTTGACAAACTTAGTCTCAAATGAAAGGTGCAACATTCCCATAGGCTGCTATTGAATTTCTAATGTATCCGACTTCCGGTTCCGGAATTACAGGGTGATAAGTACGAACACGCAGAAAATGTCGATTTTAATAAATTTTGCAATGAATGTATAAAGGTGAAAAATTTTCCAAAATATGACCACAACTGCTTCGATTTGTAGTATTAGGTCACTAACATCCATTCAAAGTCTATTTGGCCACATTGGCCACCATCCTCGGTTCCGGAAGCCCCGGCGGAAGTATCTAAATTCAGAATAACAGTCACATCGGTTTCTCGGAGATGGCTAGACCGATTCGACTAAACTTGGCCTCAAATGTATTGCGTCCCCGTAAATGGCTATTTAATTTCATCCCGATCCGACTTCCGGTTCCGGAGTTACAGGTTGTGGCGTGCGATCACATAGCAAATTGTGATTCAAACCGATACTCCGATGAAAGCAAAAAAGGTAAAAATTTCGCTAAAATGTCTCTCAAACAACTTAAATTTGTTGTTCTAGGTCACCGACGGCCAACCAAACTTTCGTTGACTACATTGACCACCATAGACGGTTCCGGAAGTGCCCGGGAAAAGCGGCCATCTTTCAGAATTTACGAACTCACATCAGTTTCCCTGAAATGGTTGGGCCGATTTTCACAAAATTAGTTCCAAATGATAGCTATAATATCCCCACAGATGTCTATAAAATTTCGTACGGATCGCTTATATGGGTCCGGAAATATAGACTAAATCGTCCGGTCACATATGAAATTCCCATATAAGCCAGAACTCAAATTTTTTTTTCAAAGGGTGGACCCCATGAAATTTCAGAAATCGAATTCGTATTTTTGATGCCAAACATCTTTAAAATGCATGAAACGTCGAGATTTTATGTTATCTCGAAAAAAATTTTTTTTTGTAAAAATCGACTTTTTGGGACTTTGCCGATTTCGCACCTTTTTGCCTTTCTCAATAGAAAGGTATTGCAATTGCTCTGAAAACCGACTTTTTAACGGAGGCCCGGAGGGCCGAGTGACATATACCATTCGATTCAGTTCGTCGAGTTCGGCAAATGTCTGTGTGTATGTATGTGTATGTATGTGTGTGTGTATGTGTGTGTGTATGTGACCAAAAATGTCACTCATTTTTCTCAGAGATGGCTGAACCGATTTTGACAAACTTAGTCTCAAATGAAAGGTGCAACGTTCGCATAGGCTGCTATTGAATTTCTAATGGATCCGACTTCCGGTTCCGGAATTACAGGGTGATAAGTACGAACACGCAGAAAATGTCGATTTTAATAAATTCTGCAATGAATGTATAAAGGTGAAAAATTTTCCAAAATATGACCACAACTGCTTCGATTTGTAGTATTAGGTCACTAACATCCATTCAAAGTCTATTTGGCCACATTGGCCACCATCCTCGGTTTCGGAAGCCCCGGCGGACGTATCTAAATTCAGAATAACAGTCACATCGGTTTCTCGGAGATGGCTAGACCGATTCAACTAAACTTGGCCTCAAATGAAAGGTATTGCGTCCCCGTAAATGGCTATTTAATTTCATCCCGATCTGACTTCCGGTTCCGGAGTTACAGGTTGTGGCGTGCGATCACATAGCAAATTGTGATTCAAACCGATACTCCGATGAAAGCAAAAAAGGTAAAAATTTCGCTAAAATGTCTCTCAAACAACTTAAATTTGTTGTTCTAGGTCACCGACGGCCAACCAAACTTTCGTTGACTACATTGACCACCATAGACGGTTCCGGAAGTGCCCGGGAAAAGCGGCCATCTTTCAAAATTTACGAACTCACATCAGTTTCCCTGAAATGGTTGGGCCGATTTTCACAAACTTAGTTCCAAATGATGGCTATAATATCCCCACAGATGTCTATAAAATTTCGTACGGATCGCTTATATGGGTCCGGAAATATAGACTAAATCGTCCGGTCACATATGAAATTCCCATATAAGCCAGAACTCAAATTTTTTGAAATTCCCATATAAGCCAGAACTCAAATTTTTTTTCAAAGGGGGGACCCCATGAAATTTCAGAAATCGAATTCGTATTTTTGATGCCAAACATCTTTAAAATGCATGAAACGTCGAGATTTTATGTTATCTCGAAAAATTTTTTTTGTTGTAAAAATCGACTTTTTGGGACTGCCGATTTCGCACCTTTTTGCCTTTCTCAATAGAAAGGTATTGCAATTGCTCTGAAAACCGACTTTTTAACGGAGGCCCGGAGGGCCGAGTGACATATACCATTCGATTCAGTTCGTCGAGTTCGGCAAATGTCTGTGTGTGTATGTATGTGTGTATGTGTGTGTGTGTGTGTGTGTGTGTGTGTATGTGACCAAAAATGTCACTCATTTTTCTCAGAGATGGCTGAACCGATTTTGACAAACTTAGTCTCAAATGAAAGGTGCAACATTCCCATAGGCTGCTATTGAATTTCTAATGGATCCGACTTCCGGTTCCGGAATTACATGGTGATAAGTACGAACACGCAGAAAATGTCGATTTTAATAAATTCTGCAATGAATGTATAAAGGTGAAAAATTTTCCAAAATATGACCACAACTGCTTCGATTTGTAGTATTAGGTCACTAACATCCATTCAAAGTCTATTTGGCCACATTGGCCACCATCCTCGGTTCCGGAAGCCCCGGCGGAATTATCTAAATTCAGAATAACAGTCACATCGGTTTCTCGGAGATGGCTAGACCGATTCGACTAAACTTGGCCTCAAATGAAAGGTATTGCGTCCCCGTAAATGGCTATTTAATTTCATCCCGATCCGACTTCCGGTTCCGGAGTTACAGGTTGTGGCGTGCGATCACATAGCAAATTGTGATTCAAACCGATACTCCGATGAAAGAAAAAAGGTAAAAATTTCGCTAAAATGTCTCTCAAACAACTTAAATTTGCTGTTCTAGGTCACCGACGGCCAACCAAACTTTCGTTGACTACATTAACCACCATAGACGGTTCCGGAAGTGCCCGGGAAAAGCGGCCATCTTTCAAAATTTACGAACTCACATCAGTTTCCCGGAAATGGTTGGGCCAATTTTCACAAAATTAGTCCCAAATGATAGCTATAATATCCCCATAGATGTCTATAAAATTTCGTACGGATCGCTTATATGGTTCCGGAAATATACACTAAACCGTCCGGTCACATATGAAATTCCCATATAAGCCGGAACTCAAATTTTTTTTCAAAGGGACCACATGAAATTTCAGAAATCGAATTCGTATTTTTGATGCCATACATCTTTAAAATGCATGAAACGTCGAGATTTTATGTTATCTCGAAAAAAATTTTTTTTTGTAAAAATCGACTTTTTGGGACTTTGCCGATTTCGCACCTTTTTGCCTTTCTCAATAGAAAGGTATTGCAATTGCTCTGAAAACCGACTTTTTAACGGAGGCCCGGAGGGCCGAGTGACATATACCATTCGATTCAGTTCGTCGAGTTCGGCAAATGTCTGTGTGTGTATGTATGTGTGTATGTATGTATGTGTGTGTGTATGTGTGTGTGTGTGTGTATGTGTGTGTGTATGTGACCAAAAATGTCACTCATTTTTCTCAGAGATGGCTGAACCGATTTTGACAAACTTAGTCTCAAATGAAAGGTGCAACATTCCCATAGGCTGCTATTGAATTTCTAATGGATCCGACTTCCGGTTCCGGAATTACAGGGTGATAAGTACGAACACGCAGAAAATGTCGATTTTAATAAATTCTGCAATGAATGTATAAAGGTGAAAAATTTTCCAAAATATGACCACAACTGCTTCGATTTGTAGTATTAGGTCACTAACATCCATTCAAAGTCTATTTGGCCACATTGGCCACCATCCTCGGTTCCGGAAGCCCCGGCGGAAGTATCTAAATTCAGAATAACAGTCACATCGGTTTCTCGGAGATGGCTAGACCGATTCGACTAAACTTGGCCTCAAATGAAAGGTGTTGCGTCCCCGTAAATGGCTATTTAATTTCATCCCGATCCGACTTCCGGTTCCGGAGTTACAGGTTGTGGCGTGCGATCACATAGCAAATTGTGATTCAAACCGATACTCCGCTGAAAGCAAAAAAGGTAAAAATTTCGCTAAAATGTCTCTCAAACAACTTAAATTTGCTGTTTTAGGTCACCGACGGCCAACCAAACTTTCGTTGACTACATTAACCACCATAGACGGTTCCGGAAGTGCCCGGGAAAAGCGGCCATCTTTCAGAATTTACGAACTCACATCAGTTTCCCGGAAATGGTTGGGCCAATTTTCACAAACTTAGTCCCAAATGATAGCTATAATATCCCCATAAATGTCTATAAAATTTCGTACGGATCGCTTATATGGTTCCGGAAATATAGACTAAACCGTCCGGTCACATATGAAATTCCCATATAAGCCGGAACTCAATTTTTTTTTCAAAGGGGGGACCACATGAAATTTCAGAAATCGAATTCGTATTTTTGATGCCATACATCTTTAAAATGCATGAAACGTCGAGATTTTATGTTATCTCGAAAAAATTTTTTTTTTGTAAAAATCGACTTTTTGGGACTTTGCCGATTTCGCACCTTTTTGCCTTTCTCAATAGAAAGGTATTGCAATTGCTCTGAAAACCGACTTTTTAACGGAGGCCCGGAGGGCCGAGTGACATATACCATTCGATTCAGTTCGTCGAGTTCGGCAAATGTCTGTGTGTGTATGTATGTGTGTATGTATGTATGTGTGTATGTATGTATGTGTGTGTGTATGTGTGTGTGTATGTGACCAAAAATGTCACTCATTTTTCTCAGAGATGGCTGAACCGATTTTGACAAACTTAGTCTCAAATGAAAGGTGCAACATTCCCATAGGCTGCTATTGAATTTCTAATGGATCCGACTTCCGGTTCCGGAATTACAGGGTGATAAGTACGAACACGCAGAAAATGTCGTTTTTAATAAATTCTGCAATGAATGTATAAAGGTGAAAATTTTTCCAAAATATGATCACAACTGCTTCGATTTGTAGTATTAGGTCACTAACATCCATTCAAAGTCTATTTGGCCACATTGGCCACCATCCTCGGTTCCGGAAGCCCCGGCGGAAGTATCTAAATTCAGAATAACAGTCACATCGGTTTCTCGGAGATGGCTAGACCGATTCGACTAAACTTGGCCTCAAATGAAAGGTGTTGCGTCCCCGTAAATGGCTATTTAATTTCATCCCGATCCGACTTCCGGTTCCGGAGTTACAGGTTGTGGCGTGCGATCACATAGCAAATTGTGATTCAAACCGATACTCCGATGAAAGCAAAAAAGGTAAAAATTTCGCTAAAATGTCTCTCAAACAACTTAAATTTGTTGTTCTAGGTCACCGACGGCCAACCAAACTTTCGTTGACTACATTGACCACCATAGACGGTTCCGGAAGTGCCCAGGAAAAGCGGCCATCTTTCAAAATTTACGAACTCACATCAGTTTCCCTGCAATGGTTGGGCCGATCTTCACAAACTTAGTTCCAAATGATAGCTATAATATCCCCACAGATGTCTATAAAATTTCGTACGGATCGCTTATATGGGTCCGGAAATATAGACTAAACCGTCCGGTCACATATGAAATTCCCATATAAGCCAGAACTCAAATTTTTTTTTCAAAGGGGGGACCCCATGAAATTTCAGAAATCGAATTCGTATTTTTGATGCCAAACATCTTTAAAATGCATGAAACGTCGAGATTTTATGTTATCTCGAAAAAATTTTTTTTTTGTAAAAATCGACTTTTTGGGACTTTGCCGATTTCGCACCTTTTTGCCTTTCTCAATAGAAAGGTATTGCAATTGCTCTGAAAACCGACTTTTTAACGGAGGCCCGGAGGGCCGAGTGACATATACCATTCGATTCAGTTCGTCGAGTTCGGCAAATGTCTGTGTGTGTGTATGTATGTGTGTATGTATGTATGTGTGAGTGTATGTGTGTGTGTATGTGACCAAAAATGTCACTCATTTTTCTCAGAGATGGCTGAACCGATTTTGACAAACTTAGTCTCAAATGAAAGGTGCAACATTCCCATAGGCTGCTATTGAATTTCTAATGTATCCGACTTCCGGTTCCGGAATTACAGGGTGATAAGTACGAACACGCAGAAAATGTCGATTTTAATAAATTTTACAATGAATGTATAAAGGTGAAAAATTTTCCAAAATATGACCACAACTGCTTCGATTTGTAGTATTAGGTCACTAACATCCATTCAAAGTCTATTTGGCCACATTGGCCACCATCCTCGGTTCCGGAAGCCCCGGCGGAAGTATCTATATTCAGAATAACAGTCACATCGGTTTCTCGGAGATGGCTAGACCGATTCGACTAAACTTGGCCTCAAATGTATTGCGTCCCCGTAAATGGCTATTTAATTTCATCCCGATCCGACTTCCGGTTCCGGAGTTACAGGTTGTGGCGTGCGATCACATAGCAAATTGTGATTCAAACCGATACTCCGATGAAAGCAAAAAAGGTAAAAATTTCGCTAAAATGTCTCTCAAACAACTTAAATTTGTTGTTCTAGGTCACCGACGGCCAACCAAACTTTCGTTGACTACATTGACCACCATAGACGGTTCCGGAAGTGCCCGGGAAAAGCGGCCATCTTTCAGAATTTACGAACTCACATCAGTTTCCCTGAAATGGTTGGGCCGATTTTCACAAACTTAGTTCCAAATGATAGCTATAATATCCCCACAGATGTCTATAAAATTTCGTACGGATCGCTTATATGGGTCCGGAAATATAGACTAAATCGTCCGGTCACATATGAAATTCCCATATAAGCCAGAACTCAAATTTTTTTTTCAAAGGGTGGACCCCATGAAATTTCAGAAATCGAATTCGTATTTTTGATGCCAAACATCTTTAAAATGCATGAAACGTCGAGATTTTATGTTATCTCGAAAAAAATTTTTTTTTGTAAAAATCGACTTTTTGGGACTTTGCCGATTTCGCACCTTTTTGCCTTTCTCAATAGAAAGGTATTGCAATTGCTCTGAAAACCGACTTTTTAACGGAGGCCCGGAGGGCCGAGTGACATATACCATTCGATTCAGTTCGTCGAGTTCGGCAAATGTCTGTGTGTATGTATGTGTGTATGTATGTGTGTGTGTGTGTATGTGTGTGTGTATGTGACCAAAAATGTCACTCATTTTTCTCAGAGATGGCTGAACCGATTTTGACAAACTTAGTCTCAAATGAAAGGTGCAACGTTCGCATAGGCTGCTATTGAATTTCTAATGGATCCGACTTCCGGTTTCGGAATTACAGGGTGATAAGTACGAACACGCAGAAAATGTCGATTTTAATAAATTCTGCAATGAATGTATAAAGGTGAAAAATTTTCCAAAATATGACCACAACTGCTTCGATTTGTAGTATTAGGTCACTAACATCCATTCAAAGTCTATTTGGCCACATTGGCCACCATCCTCGGTTTCGGAAGCCCCGGCGGACGTATCTAAATTCAGAATAACAGTCACATCGGTTTCTCGGAGATGGCTAGACCGATTCAACTAAACTTGGCCTCAAATGAAAGGTATTGCGTCCCCGTAAATGGCTATTTAATTTCATCCCGATCTGACTTCCGGTTCCGGAGTTACAGGTTGTGGCGTGCGATCACATAGCAAATTGTGATTCAAACCGATACTCCGATGAAAGCAAAAAAGGTAAAAATTTCGCTAAAATGTCTCTCAAACAACTTAAATTTGCTGTTCTAGGTCACCGACGGCCAACCAAACTTTCGTTGACTACATTGACCACCATAGACGGTTCCGGAAGTGCCCGGGAAAAGCGGCCATCTTTCAAAATTTACGAACTCACATCAGTTTCCCTGAAATGGTTGGGCCGATTTTCACAAACTTAGTTCCAAATGATGGCTATAATATCCCCACAGATGTCTATAAAATTTCGTACGGATCGCTTATATGGGTCCGGAAATATAGACTAAATCGTCCGGTCACATATGAAATTCCCATATAAGCCAGAACTCAAATTTTTTGAAATTCCCATATAAGCCAGAACTCAAATTTTTTTTCAAAGGGGGGACCCCATGAAATTTCAGAAATCGAATTCGTATTTTTGATGCCAAACATCTTTAAAATGCATGAAACGTCGAGATTTTATGTTATCTCGAAAAATTTTTTTTTTGTAAAAATCGACTTTTTGGGACTGCCGATTTCGCACCTTTTTGCCTTTCTCAATAGAAAGGTATTGCAATTGCTCTGAAAACCGACTTTTTAACGGAGGCCCGGAGGGCCGAGTGACATATACCATTCGATTCAGTTCGTCGAGTTCGGCAAATGTCTGTGTGTGTATGTATGTGTGTATGTGTGTGTGTGTGTGTGTGTGTATGTGACCAAAAATGTCACTCATTTTTCTCAGAGATGGCTGAACCGATTTTGACAAACTTAGTCTCAAATGAAAGGTGCAACATTCCCATAGGCTGCTATTGAATTTCTAATGGATCCGACTTCCGGTTCCGGAATTACATGGTGATAAGTACGAACACGCAGAAAATGTCGATTTTAATAAATTCTGCAATGAATGTATAAAGGTGAAAAATTTTCCAAAATATGACCACAACTGCTTCGATTTGTAGTATTAGGTCACTAACATCCATTCAAAGTCTATTTGGCCACATTGGCCACCATCCTCGGTTCCGGAAGCCCCGGCGGAATTATCTAAATTCAGAATAACAGTCACATCGGTTTCTCGGAGATGGCTAGACCGATTCGACTAAACTTGGCCTCAAATGAAAGGTATTGCGTCCCCGTAAATGGCTATTTAATTTCATCCCGATCCGACTTCCGGTTCCGGAGTTACAGGTTGTGGCGTGCGATCACATAGCAAATTGTGATTCAAACCGATACTCCGATGAAAGAAAAAAGGTAAAAATTTCGCTAAAATGTCTCTCAAACAACTTAAATTTGCTGTTCTAGGTCACCGACGGCCAACCAAACTTTCGTTGACTACATTAACCACCATAGACGGTTCCGGAAGTGCCCGGGAAAAGCGGCCATCTTTCAAAATTTACGAACTCACATCAGTTTCCCGGAAATGGTTGGGCCAATTTTCACAAAATTAGTCCCAAATGATAGCTATAATATCCCCATAGATGTCTATAAAATTTCGTACGGATCGCTTATATGGTTCCGGAAATATACACTAAACCGTCCGGTCACATATGAAATTCCCATATAAGCCGGAACTCAAATTTTTTTTCAAAGGGAACACATGAAATTTCAGAAATCGAATTCGTATTTTTGATGCCATACATCTTTAAAATGCATGAAACGTCGAGATTTTATGTTATCTCGAAAAAAAATTTTTTTTGTAAAAATCGACTTTTTGGGACTTTGCCGATTTCGCACCTTTTTGCCTTTCTCAATAGAAAGGTATTGCAATTGCTCTGAAAACCGACTTTTTAACGGAGGCCCGGAGGGCCGAGTGACATATACCATTCGATTCAGTTCGTCGAGTTCGGCAAATGTCTGTGTGTGTGTATGTATGTGTGTATGTATGTATGTGTGTATGTATGTATGTGTGTGTGTATGTGTGTGTGTATGTGACCAAAAATGTCACTCATTTTTCTCAGAGATGGCTGAACCGATTTTGACAAACTTAGTCTCAAATGAAAGGTGCAACATTCCCATAGGCTGCTATTGAATTTCTAATGTATCCGACTTCCGGATCCGGAATTACAGGGTGATAAGTACGAACACGCAGAAAATGTCGATTTTAATAAATTTTGCAATGAATGTAAAAAGGTGAAAAATTTTCCAAAATATGACCACAACTGCTTCGATTTGTAGTATTTGGTCACTAACATCTATTCAAAGTCTATTTGGCCACATTGGCCACCATCCTCGGTTCCGGAAGCCCCGGCGGAAGGATCTAAATTCAGAATAACAGTCACATCGGTTTCTCGGAGATGGCTAGACCGATTCGACTAAACTTGGCCTCAAATGAAAGGTATTGCGTCCCCGTAAATGGCTATTTAATTTCATCCCGATCCGACTTCCGGTTCCGGAGTTACAGGTTGTGGCGTGCGATCACATAGCAAATTGTGATTCAAACCGATACTCCGATGAAAGCAAAAAAGGTAAAAATTTCGCTAAAATGTCTCTCAAACAACTTAAATTTGTTGTTCTAGGTCACCGACGGCCAACCAAACTTTCGTTGACTACATTAACCACCATAGACGGTTCCGGAAGTGCCCGGGAAAAGCGGCCATCTTTCAGAATTTACGAACTCACATCAGTTTCCCTGAAATGGTTGGGCCGATTTTCACAAACTTAGTTCCAAATGATAGCTATAATATCCCCACAGATGTCTATAAAATTTCGTACGGATCGCTTATATGGGTCCGGAAATATAGACTAAATCGTCCGGTCACATATGAAATTCCCATATAAGCCAGAACTCAAATTTTTTTTTCAAAGGGTGGACCCCATGAAATTTCAGAAATCGAGTTCGTATTTTTGATGCCAAACATCTTTAAAATGCATGAAACGTCGAGATTTTATGTTATCTCGAAAAAAATTTTTTTTTGTAAAAATCGACTTTTTGGGACTTTGCCGATTTCGCACCTTTTTGCCTTTCTCAATAGAAAGGTATTGCAATTGCTCTGAAAACCGACTTTTTAACGGAGGCCCGGAGGGCCGAGTGACATATACCATTCGATTCAGTTCGTCGAGTTCGGCAAATGTCTGTGTGTATGTATGTGTGTATGTATGTGTGTGTGTATGTGTGTGTGTATGTGACCAAAAATGTCACTCATTTTTCTCAGAGATGGCTGAACCGATTTTGACAAACTTAGTCTCAAATGAAAGGTGCAACGTTCGCATAGGCTGCTATTGAATTTCTAATGGATCCGACTTCCGGTTCCGGAATTACAGGGTGATAAGTACGAACACGCAGAAAATGTCGATTTTAATAAATTCTGCAATGAATGTATAAAGGTGAAAAAATTTCCAAAATATGACCACAACTGCTTCGATTTGTAGTATTAGGTCACTAACATCCATTCAAAGTCTATTTGGCCACATTGGCCACCATCCTCGGTTTCGGAAGCCCCGGCGGACGTATCTAAATTCAGAATAACAGTCACATCGGTTTCTCGGAGATGGCTAGACCGATTCAACTAAACTTGGCCTCAAATGAAAGGTATTGCGTCCCCGTAAATGGCTATTTAATTTCATCCCGATCTGACTTCCGGTTCCGGAGTTACAGGTTGTGGCGTGCGATCACATAGCAAATTGTGATTCAAACCGATACTCCGATGAAAGCAAAAAAGGTAAAAATTTCGCTAAAATGTCTCTCAAACAACTTAAATTTGCTGTTCTAGGTCACCGACGGCCAACCAAACTTTCGTTGACTACATTGACCACCATAGACGGTTCCGGAAGTGCCCGGGAAAAGCGGCCATCTTTCAAAATTTACGAACTCACATCAGTTTCCCTGAAATGGTTGGGCCGATTTTCACAAACTTAGTTCCAAATGATGGCTATAATATCCCCACAGATGTCTATAAAATTTCGTACGGATCGCTTATATGGGTCCGGAAATATAGACTAAATCGTCCGGTCACATATGAAATTCCCATATAAGCCAGAACTCAATTTTTTTGAAATTCCCATATAAGCCAGAACTCAAATTTTTTTTCAAAGGGGGGACCCCATGAAATTTCAGAAATCGAATTCGTATTTTTGATGCCAAACATCTTTAAAATGCATGAAACGTCGAGATTTTATGTTATCTCGAAAAAAATTTTTTTTGTAAAAATCGACTTTTTGGGACTGCCGATTTCGCACCTTTTTGCCTTTCTCAATAGAAAGGTATTTCAATTGCTCTGAAAACCGACTTTTTAACGGAGGCCCGGAGGGCCGAGTGACATATACCATTCGATTCAGTTCGTCGAGTTCGGCAAATGTCTGTGTGTGTATGTATGTGTGTATGTATGTGTGTGTGTGTGTGTATGTGACCAAAAATGTCACTCATTTTTCTCAGAGATGGCTGAACCGATTTTGACAAACTTAGTCTCAAATGAAAGGTGCAACATTCCCATAGGCTGCTATTGAATTTCTAATGGATCCGACTTCCGGTTCCGGAATTACAGGGTGATAAGTACGAACACGCAGAAAATGTCGATTTTAATAAATTCTGCAATGAATGTATAAAGGTGAAAAATTTTCCAAAATATGACCACAACTGCTTCGATTTGTAGTATTAGGTCACTAACATCCATTCAAAGTCTATTTGGCCACATTGGCCACCATCCTCGGTTCCGGAAGCCCCGGCGGAAGTATCTTAATTCAGAATAACAGTCACATCGGTTTCTCGGAGATGGCTAGACCGATTCGACTAAACTTGGCCTCAAATGAAAGGTATTGCGTCCCCGTAAATGGCTATTTAATTTCATCCCGATCTGACTTCCGGTTCCGGAGTTACAGGTTGTGGCGTGCGATCACATAGCAAATTGTGATTCAAACCGATACTCCGATGAAAGCAAAAAAGGTAAAAATTTCGCTAAAATGTCTCTCAAACAACTTAAATTTGCTGTTCTAGGTCACCGACGGCCAACCAAACTTTCGTTGACTACATTGACCACCATAGACGGTTCCGGAAGTGCCCGGGAAAAGCGGCCATCTTTCAAAATTTACGAACTCACATCAGTTTCCCTGAAATGGTTGGGCCGATTTTCACAAACTTAGTTCCAAATGATGGCTATAATATCCCCACAGATGTCTATAAAATTTCGTACGGATCGCTTATATGGGTCCGGAAATATAGACTAAATCGTCCGGTCACATATGAAATTCCCATATAAGCCAGAACTCAAATTTCTTGAAATTCCCATATAAGCCAGAACTCAAATTTTTTTTCAAAGGGGGGACCCCATGAAATTTCAGAAATCGAATTCGTATTTTTGATGCCAAACATCTTTAAAATGCATGAAACGTCGAGATTTTATGTTATCTCGAAAAATTTTTTTTTTGTAAAAATCGACTTTTTGGGACTGCCGATTTCGCACCTTTTTGCCTTTCTCAATAGAAAGGTATTGCAATTGCTCTGAAAACCGACTTTTTAACGGAGGCCCGGAGGGCCGAGTGACATATACCATTCGATTCAGTTCGTCGAGTTCGGCAAATGTCTGTGTGTGTATGTATGTGTGTATGTATGTGTGTGTGTGTGTATGTGACCAAAAATGTCACTCATTTTTCTCAGAGATGGCTGAACCGATTTTGACAAACTTAGTCTCAAATGAAAGGTGCAACATTCCCATAGGCTGCTATTGAATTTCTAATGGATCCGACTTCCGGTTCCGGAATTACAGGGTGATAAGTACGAACACGCAGAAAATGTCGATTTTAATAAATTCTGCAATGAATGTATAAAGGTGAAAAATTTTCCAAAATATGACCACAACTGCTTCGATTTGTAGTATTAGGTCACTAACATCCATTCAAAGTCTATTTGGCCACATTGGCCACCATCCTCGGTTCCGGAAGCCCCGGCGGAAGTATCTAAATTCAGAATAACAGTCACATCGGTTTCTCGGAGATGGCTAGACCGATTCGACTAAACTTGGCCTCAAATGAAAGGTATTGCGTCCCCGTAAATGGCTATTTAATTTCATCCCGATCCGACTTCCGGTTCCGGAGTTACAGGTTGTGGCGTGTGATCACATAGCAAATTGTGATTCAAACCGATACTCCGATGAAAGCAAAAAAGGTAGAAATTTCGCTAAAATGTCTCTCAAACAACTTAAATTTGCTGTTCTAGGTCACCGACGGCCAACCAAACTTTCGTTGACTACATTAACCACCATAGACGGTTCCGGAAGTGCCCGGGAAAAGCGGCCATCTTTCAAAATTTACGAACTCACATCAGTTTCCCGGAAATGGTTGGGCCAATTTTCACAAACTTAGTTCCAAATGATAGCTATAATATCCCCATAGATGTCTATAAAATTTCGTACGGATCGCTTATATGGTTCCGGAAATATAGACTAAACCGTCCGGTCACATATGAAATTCCCATATAAGCCGGAACTCAATTTTTTTTTTCAAAGGGGGGACCACATGAAATTTCAGAAATCGAATTCGTATTTTTGATGCCATACATCTTTAAAATGCATGAAACGTCGAGATTTTATGTTATCTCGAAAAAATTTTTTTTTGTAAAAATCGACTTTTTGGGACTTTGCCGATTTCGCACCTTTTTGCCTTTCTCGATAGAAAGGTATTGCAATTGCTCTGAAAACCGACTTTTTAACGGAGGCCCGGAGGGCCGAGTGACATATACCATTCGATTCAGTTCGTCGAGTTCGGCAAATGTCTGTGTGTGTATGTATGTGTGTATGTATGTATGTGTGTGTGTATGTGTGTGTGTATGTGACCAAAAATGTCACTCATTTTTCTCAGAGATGGCTGAACCGATTTTGACAAACTTAGTCTCAAATGAAAGGTGCAACATTCCCATAGGCTGCTATTGAATTTCTAATGGATCCGACTTCCGGTTCCGGAATTACAGGGTGATAAGTACGAACACGCAGAAAATGTCGATTTTAATAAATTCTGCAATGAATGTATAAAGGTGAAAATTTTTCCAAAATATGACCACAACTGCTTCGATTTGTAGTATTAGGTCACTAACATCCATTCAAAGTCTATTTGGCCACATTGGCCACCATCCTCGGTTCCGGAAGCCCCGGCGGAAGTATCTAAATTCAGAATAACAGTCACATCGGTTTCTCGGAGATGGCTAGACCGATTTGACTAAACTTGGCCTCAAATGAAAGGTATTGCGTCCCCGTAAATGGCTATTTAATTTCATCCCGATCCGACTTCCGGTTCCGGAGTTACAGGTTGTGGCGTGTGATCACATAGCAAATTGTGATTCAAACCGATAGTCCGATGAAAGCAAATAAGGTAAAAATTTCGCTAAAATGTCTCTCAAACAACTTAAATTTGCTGTTCTAGGTCACCGACGGCCAACCAAACTTTCGTTGACTACATTAACCACCATAGACGGTTCCGGAAGTGCCCGGGAAAAGCGGCCATCTTTCAAAATTTACGAACTCACATCAGTTTCCCGGAAATGGTTGGGCCAATTTTCACAAACTTAGTTCCAAATGATAGCTATAATATCCCCATAGATGTCTATAAAATTTCGTACGGATCGCTTATATGGGTCCGGAAATATACACTAAACCGTCCGGTCACATATGAAATTCCCATATAAGCCGGAACTCAAATTTTTTTTCAAAGGGGGGACCACATGAAATTTCAGAAATCGAATTCGTATTTTTGATGCCATACATCTTTAAAATGCATGAAACGTCGAGATTTTATGTTATCTCGAAAAAAATTTTTTTTTGTAAAAATCGACTTTTTGGGACTTTGCCGATTTCGCACCTTCTTGCCTTTCTCAATATAAAGGTATTGCAATTGCTCTGAAAAACGACTTTTTAACGGAGGCCCGGAGGGCCGAGTGACATATACCATTCGATTCAGTTCGTCGAGTTCGGCAAATGTCTGTGTGTGTGTATGTATGTATGTGTGTGTGTATGTGTGTGTATGTGACCAAAAATGTCACTCATTTTTCTCAGAGATGGCTGAACCGATTTTGACAAACTTAGTCTCAAATGAAAGGTGCAACATTCCCATAGGCTGCTATTGAATTTCTAATGGATCCGACTTCCGGTTCCGGAATTACAGGGTGATAAGTACGAACACGCAGAAAATGTCGATTTTAATAAATTCTGCAATGAATGTATAAAGGTGAAAATATTTTCCAAAATATGACCACAACTGCTTCGATTTGTAGTATTAGGTCACTAACATCCATTCAAAGTCTATTTGGCCACATTGGCCACCATCCTCGGTTCCGGAAGCCCCGGCGGAAGTATCTAAATTCAGAATAACAGTCACATCGGTTTCTCGGAGATGGCTAGACCGATTCGACTAAACTTGGCCTCAAATGAAAGGTATTGCGTCCCCGTAAATGGCTATTTAATTTCATCCCGATCCGACTTCCGGTTCCGGAGTTACAGGTTGTGGCGTGCGATCACATAGCAAATTGTGATTCAAACCGATACTCCGATGAAAGCAAAAAAGGTAAAAATTTCGCTAAAATGTCTCTCAAACAACTTAAATTTGCTGTTCTAGGTCACCGACGGCCAACCAAACTTTCGTTGACTACATTAACCACCATAGACGGTTCCGGAAGTGCCCGGGAAAAGCGGCCATCTTTCAAAATTTACGAACTCACATCAGTTTCCCGGAAATGGTTGGGCCAATTTTCACAAACTTAGTCCCAAATGATAGCTATAATATCCCCATAGATGTCTATAAAATTTCGTACGGATCGCTTATATGGTTCCGGAAATATAGACTAAACCGTCCGGTCACATATGAAATTCCCATATAAGCCGGAACTCAATTTTTTTTTTCAAAGGGGGAACCACATGAAATTTCAGAAATCGAATTCGTATTTTTGATGCCATACATCTTTAAAATGCATGAAACGTCGAGATTTTATGTTATCTCGAAAATTTTTTTTTTTTGTAAAAATCGACTTTTTGGGACTTTGCCGATTTCGCACCTTTTTGCCTTTCTCAATAGAAAGGTATTACAATTGCTCTGAAAACCGACTTTTTAACGGAGGCCCGGAGGGCCGAGTGACATATACCATTCGATTCAGTTCGTCGAGTTCGGCAAATGTCTGTGTGTGTGTATGTATGTGTGTATGTATGTATGTGTGTGTGTGTATGTGTGTGTGTATGTGACCAAAAATGTCACTCATTTTTCTCAGAGATGGCTGAACCGACTTTGACAAACTTAGTCTCAAATGAAAGGTGCAACATTCCCATAGGCTGCTATTGAATTTCTAATGGATCCGACTTCCGGTTCCGGAATTACAGGGTGATAAGTACGAACACGCAGAAAATGTCGATTTTAATAAATTCTGCAATGAATGTATAAAGGTGAAAAATTTTCCAAAATATGACCACAACTGCTTCGATTTGTAGTACTAGGTCACTAACATCCATTCAAAGTCTATTTGGCCACATTGGCCACCATCCTCGGTTCCGGAAGCCCCGGCGGAAGTATCTAAATTCAGAATAACAGTCACATCGGTTTCTCGGAGATGGCTAAACCGATTCGACTAAACTTGGCCTTAAATGAAAGGTATTGCGTCCCCGTAAATGGCTATTTAATTTCATCCCGATCCGACTTCCGGTTCCGGAGTTACAGGTTGTGGCGTGCGATCACATAGCAAATTGTGATTCAAACCGATACTCCGATGAAAGCAAAAAAGGTAAAAATTTCGCTAAAATGTCTCTCAAACAACTTAAATTTGCTGTTCTAGGTCACCGACGGCCAACCAAACTTTCGTTGACTACATTAACCACCATAGACGGTTCCGGAAGTGCCCGGGAAAAGCGGCCATCTTTCAAAATTTACGAACTCACATCAGTTTCCCTGAAATGGTTGGGCCGATTTTCACAAACTTAGTTCCAAATGATAGCTATAATATCCCCACAGATGTCTATAAAATTTCGTACGGATCGCTTATATGGGTCCGGAAATATAGACTAAATCGTCCGGTCACATATGAAATTCCCATATAAGCCAGAACTCAAATTTTTTTTTCAAAGGGGGGACCCCATGAAATTTCAGAAATCGAATTCGTATTTTTGATGCCAAACATCTTTAAAATGCATGAAACGTCGAGATTTTATGTTATCTCGAAAAAATTTTTTTTTGTAAAAATCGACTTTTTGGGACTTTGCCGATTTCGCACCTTTTTGCCTTTCTCAATAGAAAGGTATTGCAATTGCTCTGAAAACCGACTTTTTAATGGAGGCCCGGAGGGCCGAGTGACATATACCATTCGATTCAGTTCGTCGAGTTCGGCAAATGTCTGTGTGTATGTATGTATGTGTGTGTGTATGTGTGTGTGTATGTGACCAAAAATGTCACTCATTTTTCTCAGAGATGGCTGAACCGATTTTGACAAACTTAGTCTCAAATGAAAGGTGCAACGTTCCCATAGGCTGCTATTGAATTTCTAATGGATCCGACTTCCGGTTCCGGAATTACAGGGTGATAAGTACGAACACGCAGAAAATGTCGATTTTAATAAATTCTGCAATGAATGTATAAAGGTGAAAATTTTTCCAAAATATGACCACAACTGCTTCGATTTGTAGTATTAGGTCACTAACATCCATTCAAAGTCTATTTGGCCACATTGGCCACCATCCTCGGTTCCGGAAGCCCCGGCGGTCGTATCTAAATTCAGAATAACAGTCACATCGGTTTCTCGGAGATGGCTAGACCGATTCGACTAAACTTGGCCTCAAATGAAAGGTATTGCGTCCCCGTAAATGGCTATTAAATTTCATCCCGATCCGACTTCCGGTTCCGGAGTTACAGGGTGTGGCGTGCGATCACATAGCAAATTGTGATTCAAACCGATACTCCGATGAAAGCAAAAAAGGTAAAAATTTCGCTAAAATGTCTCTCAAACAACTTAAATTTGCTGTTCTAGGTCACCGACGGCCAACCAAACTTTCGTTGACTACATTAACCACCATAGACGGTTCCGGAAGTGCCCGGGAAAAGCGGCCATCTTTCAAAATTTACGAACTCACATCAGTTTCCCGGAAATGGTTGGGCCAATTTTCACAAACTTAATCCCAAATGATAGCTATAATATCCCCATAGATGTCTATAAAATTTCGTACGGATCGCTTATATGGTTCCGGAAATATAGACTAAACCGTCCGGTCACATATGAAATTCCCATATAAACCGGAACTCAAATTTTTTTTCAAAGGGGGGACCACATGAAATTTCAGAAATCGAATTCGTATTTTTGATGCCATACATCTTTAAAATGCATGAAACGTCGAGATTTTATGTTATCTCGAAAATTTTTTTTTTATAAAAATCGACTTTTTGGGA
This sequence comes from Topomyia yanbarensis, assembly GCF_030247195.1. Lineage (NCBI taxonomy): Eukaryota > Metazoa > Arthropoda > Insecta > Diptera > Culicidae > Topomyia > Topomyia yanbarensis. Next base: position 116,332,324 of record NC_080670.1, read on the forward strand.
CTTTGCCGATTTTGCACCTTTTTGCCTTTCTCAATAGAAAGGTATTGCAATTGCTCTGAAAACCGACTTTTTAACGGAGGCCCGGAGGGCCGAGTGACATATACCATTCGATTCAGTTCGTCGAGTTCGGCAAATGTCTGTGTGTGTATGTATGTGTGTATGTATGTTTTTTTTTTTTACAATGGAGAAGACCTTTATGTCCTAGCCCAGTACACGTGCTAACGGTAGGGTCCAATCTACCACACGGGGTGCACTGGGGGCGTGTCGGACTCGAATGGTGACCAGCCATTAATACCGACTAAACTCCATTGGGCTCCGCCATCATTCCTCCCAGGAACTACCTCTCGGTATTACTTCTGGGGGGATGGCTGTACTAATTGTACTCATTCACTCTCACTCACGCGATCATACATCCTGTATGAGGCTTACTTGGGTGCTCTCTCAATCACACTTTGATTCACTCTCAAACACTCCCACATGAGGCTGACTTTTGTGCTCACCTTTTACGTTCCATGCGAGGCTGACTTGTGTGCTCACCTTACTCATTCCTTGCTAGGCTTACTTTTGTGCTCGCCCTACCCATCCATGTGAGGCTGACTTGGGTGCTCACCCTATCACCTGATTCACTCTCAGTCGTGCCACTCTATTGTACCTTTGTCACTCCCTCTGGCATCCCATGTGGGACATTTTTCTTAGGCCCCACTTCTGACATACCATGCGAGGCTGACTTTTGTGCTCACCTTTTTCATTCCTTGCTAGGCTGACTTTTGTGCTAGCCTCTACCAACCTGTGAGGCTGACTTTTATGCTCACCCTTAACATGCAGTGTGAGACTGACTTGGATGCTCACCCTTTCACTCCTCTGCCACGCCATGAGGCATCGATAGCTTAGTTCCAACATACTACGCTACGACCCTCCCGTCTTGGCATGAGGCAGTCCACTTATACGCCTATACACTCACTCTTCTGTCTTGCTTCGGGGTGGCTGGGTTTACCCCTTACGCGGTTGCCATTCGCTGCGCCAACCTACCTCGGCATGAACAGACCATTCACTCTCTTATTTTGCGCTTGGCCTTTTTCGCTCCAACTAACCAATCACTAGTTAGCCGTGCCCGCCGTCTGTTGCTCGGTTCGCCAGATTACCTGTAGCCTACTGGCAATCTAGATGGTAGCAGCCGAGACTGCGTTCCACTTCTCCACCGTTTGACACATCCGCTGAATAAGGGTATCCGGGGTTGTGTCCCAGCCACAGACGTCAAGCATTGCTCTTCTTTCGACGTCGAACCGATGACATACGAACAGTATGTGTTCGGCAGTTTCATCTACACCTGGGCAGTCCGGGCAGACTGGGACCTCCGCGTGTCCGAACCTGTGGAGGTACTGACGGAAACAGCCATGGCCTGACAGGAATTGTGTCAGGTGGAAGTGAACTTCCCCATGGGGTCTTCCCACCCAGCTCGATATGCTAGGTATCAGCCGGTGGGTCCACCTACCTTTCGAGGAGTTGTCCCACTCACGCTGCCATCTGGCGACCGAGGTCACCCTGGTGCGCTCGCGGGCTCCCCTATTTCCACGTAGCTCAAAGCACTCCTCATCTTCCCGAATGACCAGCCCGACTGGCATCATGCTCGCTATCACGCAGGATGCATCGTGTGATACCGTGCGGTAGGCAGATATCACTCTGAGGCACATCACGCGGTAGGTGCTCTCCAGTTTCTGTAGGTAACTGGTTACCCTCAGTGCTCTTGACCATGACGGGCCGCCGTATCTGAGGATAGATACGGCAACGCCTGCCAGTAACCTACGTCTACTGGTGCACTTTGAGCTGTTGGACATCATTCTCGATAGTGCCGCAACAGCAGTCGACGCTCTCTTGCACGTATAGTCGACATGGCTGCCGAAGGTCAGCTTGTCGTCTATAATGACTCCGAGAGACTTCAGACTTCGCTGTGAAGTGATCGCGACTTCTCCCACATGGATAACTGCATGTTGTGCCGACTTGCGGTTGTTGACGATAACTACCTCCGTCTTATGATGAGCGAGCTCCAGGCCTCTCGCGCTCATCCATTCCTCCACCGTGCTAATCGCGTGTTCTGCGGTTAGTTCTACCTCAGGAATTGACTCCCCGTAGACCTTCAAGGTTACGTCGTCGGCAAAGCCGACGATCTTGACCCCAGGAGGGAACTTCAGTCTCAGAACCCCGTCATACATGAGGTTCCATAGCACCGGGCCTAGGATCGAGCCCTGCGGGACTCCGGCGGTAATCGGAACCCTTTTCTGACCGGCATCGGTCTCGTATATCAGTACGCGGTTTTGGAAGTAACTTTCCAGGATCCGGTACAGACCCACCGGTAGGCTAAGCCGGTGTAACGAGAGCGCGATGGCATCCCAGCTTGCGCTGTTGAATGCGTTCTTCACGTCAAGTGTCACTAACGCACAGTATCGAATACCTCGCCTTTTTCGTTGGATCGCTATCTCGGCAGTATTTATCACTGAGTTGAGAGCGTCCACTGTGGACTTACCCTTTCGAAAGCCAAACTGGTTGCTTGACAGACCGTCCGTACCTTCCGCGTACGGGGTGAGCCTGTTGAGGATGATCCTCTCAAGCAGTTTGCCAGTCGTGTCTATCAGACAGATTGGTCTGTACGCCGATGGGTCGCCTGGCGGCTTCCCGGGCTTCGGCAACAGCACCAGTTTCTGCCTTTTCCATCTATCGAGGAAACGGCACTCGTCAAGGCATCTCTGCATAGCTAGCCTGAACATGTTCGGGTTCGCTATGATCGCTGCCTTGAGAGCGTTGTTTGGAACTCCATCCGGCCCTGGAGCTTTGTTCATTGCTAGGGATTTAGCCACTGCGAGTAGTTCTTCATTCGTCACTGGAGCCACCATTTCGACCGTGCCCGCACTGTCTCGTAGTGCAGGTGGCCAGGGGCTTGTGGCTCGAGACGGGAAGAGTACTTCGATAATCGTTGCCAACCGGTCCGGAGACCGTTCTGGGGGTGAGGAGCCCCCTTTGGTCTTGGCCATCACAATCCGGTAGGCGTCACCCCACGGATTCGCGTTGGCACTCTCACACAGGTTGTCGAAACACGCTCTCTTGCTGCTTTTAATAGCCTTGTTAAGGGCTAATTTCGCAGCTCGAAACACTTCACGGCGGTTCTCTCTTGCATCCTCGGTGCGAGCTCTTTGCATCCTACGTCTAGCTCTGAGACAGGCTGACCGTAGAGCTGCAATCTCGGCACTCCACCAGTATACCGGGCATCTACCGTTTCTTGGCAGTGTTTTTCTCGGCATAGTGGCGTCGCACGCGCGTGGTAGAACAGCTACCAGCGCATCCCCGCTTAGACTGTCGGTGTTGGCCTCCAGTCCCAGGGCCGCGGTGAAAGCTTCGCTGTCGAAGTGATTGGACTTCCACCCGCGTACCTGACAGGGATCTCCCGCCCTCGGATGCTGCACACCATAGTTGATCTTAAAGCGGATTGCTAAATGATCGCTATGGGTGTAGCCTTCGTCTACCCTCCATTCCATGCCTGGAGCCAGACTCGGGCTGGCAAAGGTCAAATCAATCCACGCCTCCACTCCGTTTCTACGGAATGTACTAGCGGAGCCATCATTAGCTAGCACAGTATCGAGTTTCGCAAACGCTTCCATTAGCGCTTGACCCCTGCTATTTGTACAGCGGCTGCCCCACTCCACTGCCCAAGCGTTGAAGTCTCCCGCTATTACTACCGGTTTCCGGCCCACGAGGTCCGACGAGAGCCTGTCGATCATCTGGTAGAACTGTTCTATTGGCCACCTTGGTGGGGCGTAGCAGCTGCAATAGAACACACCATTGATCTTGGCAATCGCCACACCCTCGGCGGAGGGGTGTATTACCTCTTGAACCGGGAACCTTCCCGTTGTACAGATTGCCACCATTCCAGACCCGTCCGACACCCAATTGCCGTTGCCGGCAGGGATGCTGTACGGGTCTGATAAGAGGGCGACATCTGTCCTCGACTCCGAGACCGACTGCCACAGCAGCTGTTGGGCTGCTGCACAATGGTTAAGATTTAGCTGTGTGACTCTCACGGCTTCTTCTTATTTAACTCGCCGAAGGGACACGAAGGTCCGCCCATAGCATGTTTATGGGCTTGCTTCTTAGCGGTGCAGATAAGGCACTTATATGCCTTAGTGCACCCCCGCTCTTTATGCCCCTCCTCGCCGCATCGACGACATAGCTTGCTCCTTGTGTGTATGTATGTATGTGTGTGTGTATGTGTGTGTGTATGTGATTAAAAATGTCACTCATTTTTCTCAGAGATGGCTGAACCGATTTTGACAAACTTAGTCTCAAATGAAAGGTGCAACATTCCCATAGGCTGCTATTGAATTTCTAATGGATCCGACTTCCGGTTCCGGAATTACAGGGTGATAAGTACGAACACGCAGAAAATGTCGATTTTAATAAATTCTGCAATGAATGTATAAAGGTGAAAAATTTTCCAAAATATGACCACAACTGCTTCGATTTGTAGTATTAGGTCACTAACATCCATTCAAAGTCTATTTGGCCACATTGGCCACCATCCTCGGTTCCGGAAGCCCCGGCGGAATTATCTAAATTCAGAATAACAGTCACATCGGTTTCTCGGAGATGGCTAGACCGATTCGACTAAACTTGGCCTCAAATGTATTGCGTCCCCGTAAATGGCTATTTAATTTCATCCCGATCCGACTTCCGGTTCCGGAGTTACAGGTTGTGGCGTGCGATCACATAGCAAATTGTGATTCAAACCGATACTCCGATGAAAGAAAAAAAGGTAAAAATTTCGCTAAAATGTCTCTCAAACAACTTAAATTTGCTGTTCTAGGTCACCGACGGCCAACCAAACTTTCGTTGACTACATTAACCACCATAGACGGTTCCGGAAGTGCCCGGGAAAAGCGGCCATCTTTCAAAATTTACGAACTCACATCAGTTTCCCGGAAATGGTTGGGCCAATTTTCACAAAATTAGTCCCAAATGATAGCTATAATATCCCCATAGATGTCTATAAAATTTCGTACGGATCGCTTATATGGTTCCGGAAATATACACTAAACCGTCCGGTCACATATGAAATTCCCATATAAGCCGGAACTCAAATTTTTTTTCAAAGGGAACACATGAAATTTCAGAAATCGAATTCGTATTTTTGATGCCATACATCTTTAAAATGCATGAAACGTCGAGATTTTATGTTATCTCGAAAAAAAATTTTTTTTGTAAAAATCGACTTTTTGGGACTTTGCCGATTTCGCACCTTTTTGCCTTTCTCAATAGAAAGGTATTGCAATTGCTCTGAAAACCGACTTTTTAACGGAGGCCCGGAGGGCCGAGTGACATATACCATTCGATTCAGTTCGTCGAGTTCGGCAAATGTCTGTGTGTGTGTATGTATGTGTGTATGTATGTGTGTATGTGTGTGTGTATGTGACCAAAAATGTCACTCATTTTTCTCAGAGATGGCTGAACCGATTTTGACAAACTTAGTCTCAAATGAAAGGTGCAACATTCCCATAGGCTGCTATTGAATTTCTAATGTATCCGACTTCCGGTTCCGGAATTACAGGGTGATAAGTACGAACACGCAGAAAATGTCGATTTTAATAAATTTTGCAATGAATGTATAAAGGTGAAAAATTTTCCAAAATATGACCACAACTGCTTCGATTTGTAGTATTAGGTCACTAACATCCATTCAAAGTCTATTTGGCCACATTGGCCACCATCCTCGGTTCCGGAAGCCCCGGCGGAAGTATCTAAATTCAGAATAACAGTCACATCGGTTTCTCGGAGATGGCTAGACCGATTCGACTAAACTTGGCCTCAAATGAAAGGTATTGCGTCCCCGTAAATGGCTATTTAATTTCATCCCGATCCGACTTCCGGTTCCGGAGTTACCGGTTGTGGCGTGCGATCACATAGCAAATTGTGATTCAAACCGATACTCCGATGAAAGCAAAAAAGGTAAAAATTTCGCTAAAATGTCTCTCAAACAACTTAAATTTGTTGTTCTAGGTCACCGACGGCCAACCAAACTTTCGTTGACTACATTGACCACCATAGACGGTTCCGGAAGTGCCCGGGAAAAGCGGCCATCTTTCAGAATTTACGAACTCACATCAGTTTCCCTGAAATGGTTGGGCCGATTTTCACAAACTTAGTTCCAAATGATAGCTATAATATCCCCACAGATGTCTATAAAATTTCGTACGGATCGCTTATATGGGTCCGGAAATATAGACTAAATCGTCCGGTCACATATGAAATTCCCATATAAGCCAGAACTCAAATTTTTTTTCAAAGGGTGGACCCCATGAAATTTCAGAAATCGAATTCGTATTTTTGATGCCAAACATCTTTAAAATGCATGAAACGTCGAGATTTTATGTTATCTCGAAAAAAAATTTTTTTTGTAAAAATCGACTTTTTGGGACTTTGCCGATTTCGCACCTTTTTGCCTTTCTCAATAGAAAGGTATTGCAATTGCTCTGAAAACCGACTTTTTAACGGAGGCCCGGAGGGCCGAGTGACATATACCATTCGATTCAGTTCGTCGAGTTCGGCAAATGTCTGTGTGTATGTATGTGTGTATGTATGTGTGTGTGTATGTGTGTGTGTATGTGACCAAAAATGTCACTCATTTTTCTCAGAGATGGCTGAACCGATTTTGACAAACTTAGTCTCAAATGAAAGGTGCAATGTTCGCATAGGCTGCTATTGAATTTCTAATGGATCCGACTTCCGGTTCCGGAATTACAGGGTGATAAGTACGAACACGCAGAAAATGTCGATTTTAATAAATTCTGCAATGAATGTATAAAGGTGAAAAATTTTCCAAAATATGACCACAACTGCTTCGATTTGTAGTATTAGGTCACTAACATCCATTCAAAGTCTATTTGGCCACATTGGCCACCATCCTCGGTTTCGGAAGCCCCGGCGGACGTATCTAAATTCAGAATAACAGTCACATCGGTTTCTCGGAGATGGCTAGACCGATTCAACTAAACTTGGCCTCAAATGAAAGGTATTGCGTCCCCGTAAATGGCTATTTAATTTCATCCCGATCTGACTTCCGGTTCCGGAGTTACAGGTTGTGGCGTGCGATCACATAGCAAATTGTGATTCAAACCGATACTCCGATGAAAGCAAAAAAGGTAAAAATTTCGCTAAAATGTCTCTCAAACAACTTAAATTTGCTGTTCTAGGTCACCGACGGCCAACCAAACTTTCGTTGACTACATTGACCACCATAGACGGTTCCGAAAGTGCCCGGGAAAAGCGGCCATCTTTCAAAATTTACGAACTCACATCAGTTTCCCTGAAATGGTTGGGCCGATTTTCACAAACTTAGTTCCAAATGATGGCTATAATATCCCCACAGATGTCTATAAAATTTCGTACGGATCGCTTATATGGGTCCGGAAATATAGACTAAATCGTCCGGTCACATATGAAATTCCCATATAAGCCAGAACTCAAATTTTTTGAAATTCCCATATAAGCCAGAACTCAAATTTTTTTTCAAAGTGGGGACCCATGAAATTTCAGAAATCGAATTCGTATTTTTGATGCCAAACATCTTTAAAATGCATGAAACGTCGAGATTTTATGTTATCTCGAAAAAATTTTTTTTGTAAAAATCGACTTTTTGGGACTGCCGATTTCGCACCTTTTTGCCTTTCTCAATAGAAAGGTATTGCAATTGCTCTGAAAACCGACTTTTTAACGGAGGCCCGGAGGGCCGAGTGACATATACCATTCGATTCAGTTCGTCGAGTTCGGCAAATGTCTGTGTGTGTATGTATGTGTGTATGTATGTATGTGTGTGTGTGTGTATGTGACCAAAAATGTCACTCATTTTTCTCAGAGATGGCTGAACCGATTTTGACAAACTTAGTCTCAAATGAAAGGTGCAACATTCCCATAGGCTGCTATTGAATTTCTAATGGATCCGACTTCCGGTTCCGGAATTACAGGGTGATAAGTACGAACACGCAGAAAATGTCGATTTTAATAAATTCTGCAATGAATGTATAAAGGTGAAAAATTTTCCAAAATATGACCACAACTGCTTCGATTTGTAGTATTAGGTCACTAACATCCATTCAAAGTCTATTTGGCCACATTGGCCACCATCCTCGGTTCCGGAAGCCCCGGCGGAAGTACCTAATTCAGAATAACAGTCACATCGGTTTCTCGGAGATGGCTAGACCGATTCGACAAAACTTGGCCTCAAATGAAAGGTATTGCGTCCTCGTAAATGGCTATTTAATTTCATCCCGATCCGACTTCCGGTTCCGGAGTTACAGGTTGTGGCGTGCGATCACATAGCAAATTGTGATTCAAACCGATACTCCGATGAAAGCAAAAAAGGTAAAAATTTCGCTAAACTGTCTCTCAAACAACTTAAATTTGCTGTTCTAGGTCACCGACGGCCAACCAAACTTTCGTTGACTACATTAACCACCATAGACGGTTCCGGAAGTGCCCGGGAAAAGCGGCCATCTTTCAAAATTTACGAACTCACATCAGTTTCCCTGAAATGGTTAGGCCGATTTTCACAAACTTAGTTCCAAATGATAGCTATAATATCCCCACAGATGTCTATAAAATTTCGTACGGATCGCTTATATGGGTCCGGAAATATAGACTAAATCGTCCGGTCACATATGAAATTCCCATATAAGCCAGAACTCAAATTTTTTGAAATTCCCATATAAGCCAGAACTCAAATTTTTTTTCAAAGTGGGGACCCATGAAATTTCAGAAATCGAATTCGTATTTTTGATGCCAAACATCTTTAAAATGCATGAAACGTCGAGATTTTATGTTATCTCGAAAAAATTTTTTTTTGTAAAAATCGACTTTTTGGGACTTTGCCGATTTCGCACCTTTTTGCATTTCTCAATAGAAAGGTATTGCAATTGCTCTGAAAACCGACTTTTTAACGGAGGCCCGGAGGGCCGAGTGACATATACCATTCGATTCAGTTCGTCGAGTTCGGCAAATGTCTGTGTGTATGTATGTGTGTATGTATGTATGTGTGTGTGTATGTGTGTGTGTATGTGACCAAAAATGTCACTCATTTTTCTCAGAGATGGCTGAACCGATTTTGACAAACTTAGTCTCAAATGAAAGGTGCAACGTTCCCATAGGCTGCTATTGAATTTCTAATGGATCCGACTTCCGGTTCCGGAATCATTGCTTTTGTGAAAGTGAATATGGTAACTTGTGTGAAAGAGTGCGTAATCATTAATCGGTTAAATCGTGTGAAATACTTTACTTTTCGTTGAAAACTTTGTGGGCGCCTATTGCTAATCGAAATATCATTCAGATAAGTATAGTGTGTAGTCATACAGACTATTATTGTTCTGTGATTTTCAGATTTCATTTCGCTGCGGCTGGCTTTATAAGCTTGCCCGCAGTGGAAGACGCAGTGTTATATTGTTCTTTTGTATTGACCCGCTTCTCCAGCTGTAGTTTAATTTGCCTATAATGAGCGGCCTGTGTGCAAAGTGTACGAGCACGGTGAGTCTCGCCGAAGGCCTTGTTGTATGTCTTTTTTGCGGTGATAAATATCATCAAAAATGTTCCGGGTTAACAAAGGCCATGGTAAATTGGGTGGCTGATAATGCAAGTCTTTGCTACAAGTGTGTGAAGTGTTTATCAAATCAGTCTTCTGGTGTGCAGGATGTCAGTTCGATATTCATTGAGTTGAATAAGAAGATGGAACAATTCGCTTCCATTTCTGAGTCTCTCACTGATACCCGAAAAAACATCGATGCACAGATAAACATCGCAGTAGAAAACGGAATAGAAAAATTGATCAGGTCTTTCAACCTCTCTCTCGAGAGTAAATTGGCTAGCTTGGAAAACAGTGTTGCCAAAAAGTTGGAAGATTTGAAAAGTTGTTTAAATGAAAATGTTAAGCGTGAAATTGAATTAGTTGGAATGAACAGAAAGAGAAATTTTAGTAATAGGAAGGTTCATTCTGAATCTGACGGGAATCCCAGCAGAAAACGAAAAATTTTGACGAATAAAGAAGATGAACCGATGTTAATTGAAATAGACGATGATGGAAATAATGACGAGGTTTTTGATAAAAATAGTAGAATTACTTACGCGAATGTTTTGTCGGGAGCTACTGGGACGAATAAAATTAGAACTAGAAGTCAAACGAAACGTAAGGCTCGCCCGGTCATTGTAATTAAACCAGTCGAGCCGTTGCAATCGAGTGACGACACGAGGAATGAATTAAAAAATAAATTAGATCCAAAGGTGCACAAAATTAGCAACTTTAAAAACGGTAAAGATGGCTCGATTATTGTGGAGTGTGCAACTCGGGATAATATTGAATCGGTGAAAGAAAACATTGTAAGCAATCTGTGTGAAAAGTATAATGCTGTTATACCGATACCCGGTAAACCGAAGTTGAAAATAATGGGGATGAGTGATCGATACTCTGAGGAAGTTTTCGTTGACTTATTAAAGAATCAGAATGAGGGCATTCCGGTCGATTTTGTTAAAGTTGTTGCCAATTTTGAAAATCCACGCTTCAAATATAACAAATACAATGTTATAATTGAAGTTGATAAGAACACTTATAGCGGCCTGATGTCAGCCCGTACGGTGAACATTGGTTGGGATAGGTGTTCTGTTTTAGAGGCCTTTAACGTGCTGCGCTGCTTCAACCGTGGAGAATTTGGTCATAAGAGTACGGGATGCGTTAATAAAGAAACATGCTCAAGATGTAATGGAGCACATAGAACATCTGAATGCTCGTCAACTGATTTTAAATGTGTAAATTGTATAAAAAAGAATAGTGAACGCAAAATGAATTTGGACGTAAACCATGCGGCATTTAGTAAGCAGTGTTCAGTATATCGGAGACTGCTAGAATCTAAAAAAAGCAACGTTTTGTTGAGTGAATAGCAACTAACAAACGGGAGGCTGTCTGAAATATTATGTTTAAATATAGCTGGGTTGTCTACAAACTTTGTTGCAATGCGACATCTTGTAGAAAACAAACGTCCATTGTTGGTTTTTCTATCAGAAACACATATTGTTGATGCTGATGCATTTGATCAGTATAGCATTCCGGGTTATAAAGTTGCTTTTTGCCTATCTCATTCCAGTCATACCGGTGGAGTTGCTATTTACGCCAAAGAATCGATTAAATTCAACGTTCGGTTAAACGAAGCAGTTGATAATAATTGGTTCTTGGGTATATCAGTTGAAAGAGGCATGCAGATGGGAAACTTTGCAGTAGTATACCATTCTCCTAGTTCTAGCGATCGACGATTTTTAGAAATTTTAGAAAACTGGTGGGAGAATTTCGTTGATTTAAGCAAACTTAATGTAATTTCGGGCGATTTCAATATTGATTGGCTCAACGATCAAAATTCGAATCAGTTGAAGCAGTTGGCTGAGTTTTTCAATTTCAAGCAAACGGTTAGTGAGTTTACAAGAATTTCCAGACACAGTAGAACATTGATAGATCACGTGTATTCCAATTTTGATGGGGTTTATTCGTATGTAGAGGCCGATAGTAAAATTTCAGATCATGAGACAATTTCAATTTTACTGGAGAATGAACCAAACCGTGAGGAGGATAAAGTTAAAATTAAGTGCTGGAAAAGATATTCGAAACAAGCCATGTCTCAACTGGTTTCGAGAAGCCTGGATTTTACGGAATTGAATGGAAATTTGGATAACAAGGCAGCTGTTCTAACTAATGTGTTAAAAGAGTGTACAAATAGTTTAGTTTCTCAAAAGTATGTTAATTTAAATAACTCGAACAGCTGGTACTCTTTAGATCTTTTGCGCCTGAAACGTAAAAGGGATAAAAAGTACAAGAAATTTTGCAGAACTAATAGTGAACGTCTTTGGAATAGGTACACACACGCGCGAAATATTTATTCACGAGCTTTGAAAAAGTCCAAATGTGAGTACATTCAAAGGAAGATCGATCAACATCAAAACAACAGCAAAGAGTTATGGAAAATCCTAAAGAATTTAATTAAACCTAAACCTAGTTCCTCGCAGTCCATAACTTTTAACGGGGTGGAAGAACAATCTGAGCAAATAATAGCTGAAAAATTGAACAGTTATTTCGTTAACAGTGTGCAACTGATCAATCAAAGTATTGAGTTGGTCAGTGAACCTGCGGAAATAACACAGCCGATTAATATTAACTGTAGATTTGATGGATTTCACCCAATCACTTTTGAACAATTGAAAGATATTTGTTTTTCTTTGGGAAAATCGGCTGGTATCGATAATGTAAACGCAAAAGTGATACAGGATTGCTTTCATGTCATCGGACACGATCTGCTGGACCTTGTAAATGAATCGCTACAAACTGGGCACGTGCCGACAGTTTGGAAGGAATCACTTGTGATTCCTATTCCCAAAGTTACTGGGACGGATAAAGCCGAAGAGTACCGCCCCATTAACATGTTGCACACATTAGAGAAAATTTTAGAACTTGTTGTTAAGGGCCAGTTGATGAGTTATTTGAATAATAATAATTTGCTAATTCCGGAGCAATCGGGATACCGAGAGGGACACTCTTGCGAAACCGCTTTGAATCTAGTGTTAGCAAAATGGAAAGAGAAAATCGAGGTTAAAGAGACTATTTTTGCTGTATTTTTGGATCTGAAACGCGCTTTTGAGACAATTTCGAGACCGTTACTTTTGAAAACTTTAGAGCGATTTGGTATCGGAGGTATAGCACATAAGTGGTTTGAAAACTATTTATGTGATAGAACTCAGAAAACTAGTTTCAACGATTTTGTATCTAGTCCTCTCGGCAATCCTCTTGGAGTGCCGCAAGGTAGTGTCTTAGGTCCTATTTTATTTATTATGTATATAAATGACATGAGGCGAGTTTTACGATTTTGTGACTTAAATTTGTTTGCTGACGACACTGTTCTGTTCATTGCAGCTAAGGATATAGATGAAGCCGTGGCACATTTGAACGAAGATTTGCATTCCCTTGCTCGTTGGTTAAAATATAAACAATTAAAGTTCAATGTTTCTAAAACTAAATATATGATCATCTCTTCGGATAATACTAGGCCTGACGTTAACGTTGAAATAAATGGTGAGACTATTGATCGCGTTAGTGAATTAAAATATCTTGGAATAATCATTGATGACAAGTTAACCTTTAAGTCTCACATCGACAATGTCATCAAAAAGATTGCTAAAAAGTATGGTATATTGTGTCGTCTGAAAAATGATTTAACAATTAGTAGTAAAATTTTATTATATAAATCTATTGTTTCACCACATATTGACTTCTGCCCATCCATTTTGTTTCTTGCCAATCAAACACAAATATTGAGGTTACAGCGATTGCAAAATAGAATCATGCGATTAATTTTAAAATGTAACAGATACACTTCCTCTAGTTTCATGCTAAGCGCATTACAATGGCTCTCTGTGAAGCAAAGAATTTATTACTTAACAATGGTGTTCATTTTTAAAATTATTAATGGAATGCTGCCTCGATATTTGTGTGATCGAATTGAAAGAGGAAGTGATGTGCATAGGTACAACACTAGAAACGTGTCGGATGCAAGAACACCAAACTTTTTATTTAGTAGATCACAGAACTCCTTGTTGTACAAAGGAATAAGTTTTTTCAATTCGATGCCTAGGCATATTAAACGTGCAGCAACATTAGCGGAGTTCAAAACACTATGTATTTCACACGTAAAATCTGCTTTGTAGACAGATTTTTTGAATTTTTATATTTTGGAGTTATTTGAATAACTATGTAATACCACGAAGATTGTATTTTTTCTCTTCTATTATTTGCATTTAGTCACACTAAGTTATTATATTCGCTATGATGATGATGGATTTTTGTTACTTGTTTATTAAAGTTATTAAAAAATAATGAGATGTCTACAAAAGTCTGAGCCACGCGCGCGCTAAGCAGATAGAGACTAACTTGAAATCGAACATGGTGACCAGCACTAAAAGC